>NW_026641349.1:0-705 GCF_028554395.1 Pezoporus wallicus | reverse complement strand
GCCAGTCGAAACAGGACTGAGAGTGTCCCCTGGTGGAATTGTACTAAGGTTCTGGATTGTGATACCGATCCTGAAACAATTACAATGCCCCCTGTTAGAACTGCTTTGATGGCAGGATGTGCGTGCCGAGGACTGAAAGTTGGAGGAGAAATAATCAAGGCCCCTATTAGAACTCCATATCTAGTAAACTGTAGGTATTCGACAGTACACAGTATGGGACATTTGGTATGGGCAATTAGCGATGGAACCTGGACTACTCACCTATCAATGGAAGGTCCAGTTAGAGAAATCACTTTAGGGTTACCCACACTCTGTCCAATATGGAAGAAGTCACCGTTCAGAGGCAAATTGGAAACTTTACAAATTTGAACAAAAAGGAGTGTAGACGATGAAGATACTTGGCAGGAACCCTCCACAGGTACCAAAGTAGGATGGGCCCTAGAATCCCTATTTGCCCAGGTAGCAACCTACCGAAACAGGGAAATGATTTATGATCTGATTGGTCAAACAGAAAGATTAGCCAGAATAACAAGGAAGGGATTCAGAGATATAAATTTGCAACTGCAAGCAGCAACTAAAATGACCTTGCAGAACAGAATGGCATTGGACATGTTACTGATTAAAGAACATGGTGTTTGTGAATATTTAAAAGACAGAATAGACCATTGTTGTATTCATATTCCTAATGTAACTGCAGACGTAGAA
>NW_026641348.1:0-711 GCF_028554395.1 Pezoporus wallicus | reverse complement strand
AAAAACACTGCAAAACCCCCAAAACAGGACAAAACCAACCCAAAACACACAAAACCACTCCCAAACCACCCCCCCAAACCACACCAAAACCACCTTGTCCTGCTTCTCCTACGGGATACAGGTTCAGAACCCCAAACCAGCCACAAAACCACCCTAAAACAACCCCAAAATCACCTTGTCCTGCTTCTCCTATGGGACACGGGGTCAGAGCCCCAAAACAGGCTTAAAACAGGTGAAAACCACCCTAAAACACCCAAAACCACTCCCAAAACACTCCCAAACCAGTCCAAAGCACCTGTCCTGCTTCTAATATGGGATGCAGGGTCAGAGGCCCTAAACACCCCAAAACCAGTACAAAACTACCCCAAAACCACCTTGCCCTGCTTCACCTGTGGGATACAGGGTCAGAGCCCCAAAACAGACCCAAAACAGGACAAAACCACTCCAAACCACCCAAAACCACTCCCAAAACACCCCCAAAACACCCCAAACCACCTTGTCCTGCTGCTCCTATGGGTGCCACCCAGTGAGAACCCAAAACAGCCCCAAATCACCCCAACCCCCCCAAAATGGAACCTTCTGGAGGTCGCTGTGGAGCTGCTTTAGCCTGGCCTCGAGCTGCGACACCTTCTGGGGTAGGTCCAAGGCTGGGGGGGGGGTGTGGGGAAGGCAAAGGGGAATGGGGGGTGGCACCAGTGTGTCCCCATATTG
>NW_026641347.1:0-7004 GCF_028554395.1 Pezoporus wallicus | reverse complement strand
AGCCATGGCCTCCAACGGTACCGGGGGCGTTTTTGGGGCCATTTCAGCGTTTTTGGGGCCATTTCAGCGTTTTTGGGGCCATTTCAGCGTTTTCGGGGCCATTTCAGCGTTTTTGGGGCCATTTCAGCGTTTTCGGGGCCATTTCAGCGTTTTCGGGGCCATTTCAGCGGTTTTGGGGCCATTTCAGCGTTTTCGGGCCGTTTGCAGCGTTTGGGGGGCGTTTGGAGCGTTTTAGGGGTGATTTTAGCGTTTGGGGGGGTTCGTAGCGTTTTGGGGGTGTTTTTAGCGTTTTTGCGGTGTTTTTAGCGTTTTTGGTGTGTTTTTAGCGTTTTTTGGTGTGTTTTTAGCGTTTTGGGGGTGTTTTTAGCGTTTTGGGGGTGTTTTTAGCGGTTTTTTGGGTGTTTTTAGCGTTTCTGGTGTGTTTTTAGCGTTTTGGGGGTGTTTTTAGCGTTTTCCGAGTGTTCGTAGCGTTTTGGGGGCGTTTGTAGCGTTTTTTGTGTGTTCGTAGCGTTTTCGGGGCGGTTTTAGCGTTTTTGGGGTGTTTTTAGCGTTTTTTGGGTATTTTTAGCGTTTTGGGGGTCTTTCTAGCGTTTTTGGTGTGTTCGTAGCGTTTTGGGGGCGGTTTTAGCGTTTTTTGGGGTGTTTTTAGCGTTTCTGGCGTGTTTTTAGCGTTTTGGGGGTGTTTCTAGCCTTTTTGGTGTGTTCGTAGCGTTTTTGGGGGCGGTTTTAGCGTTTTTCGGGGCGCTTTTAGCGTTTTTGGCGTGTTTTGAGGGTGTTCTTAGCGTTTTTGGTGTGTTCGTAGCGTTTTGGGGGCGGTTTTAGCGTTTTTGGGGTGTTTTTAGCGTTTTGGGGGTGTTTCTAGCGTTTTCGGAGTGTTCGTAGCGTTTTGGGGGCGTTTGTAGCGTTTTGAGGCGTTTTTAGCGGTTTTCGGGGCGTTTTTAGCCGTTTGGGGGGCTTTTTGTTAGGGGTTTGGGGCGTTTGTAGTGGTTTTGGAGGCGCTTTGAGCGTTTTGGGGGCATTTGTGGTGGTTTGGGGGCTGCTTTTAGCGTTTTGGGGGCGTTTGTAGCGTTTCTGGGGTGTTTTTACCGTTTTGGGGGCGTTTGGAGCGTTTTCGGCGGGGTTTTGGGGGTGTTTTCAGCGTTTTGGGGGTGTTTTTACCGTTTCGGGGACTTTTTTGTAGCGTTTGGGGGGCGTTTGTAGCGTTTTGGGGGCTCTTTTGTAGCATTTTGGGGGCGTTTGGAGCGTTTCTGGGTTTTTCTCAGCGTTTTCTCAGCGTTTTTAGCGGTTTTGTTGGCGCTTTTAGAGTTTTGGGGGCTTTTTAGCGTTTCGGGGGCTTTTTTCCACCTTTTGGAGCCGTTTGTAGCATTTTTGGGGTCCTTTTTTAGCGTTTCGGGGCCGTTTGTGGCATGGTGGGTGCTTTTTTTACCGTTTCGGGCGCTTTTTTAGCGTTTCCGGAGCGCTTTGCCCCGGTGCGGGTGCGTTTAGCGGCGGTTGGGGCCTCCGGGTGTGTTTCATTGGGGTCATTACGGTGCTTTTGTAACGGGAAACGGGCGTTTCCCGTCCCATTCATTCCCCCGTTAACGGAACGGGGCGTTTCAGACGTTAAGCACCGTTTATCGCGCTCCGTTTGATTCATTCCATCGCGGTTGAGCCCTTTATAGCGGATGGAAGGGGGGAAAGGGCTCAGCAGACAAAGCCTCACCCCCCGCGCCGCTCGTCGCCGCTCTAAAACCCCCCCCAAACGCGCCTCTAACCCCGAACCCCGTCGTTTTAAGGCGATTTTGGGGTGTTTTAATCCCTTTTTGGGGTGTTTTGAGGCGTTTAGAACGGGTTTTACCTCACGCCTCCCGCCGCCATTTTGTGCCGCCTTTTCCTCCTGCGCCACCGCCGCCGCCATTTTGTGCGCGGCGGGCGCTCTGCGCATGCGCGGCGGGCTCGGGGGGGCGCTCTGCGCATGCGCGGGGGGGGGGGGGGGGGGGCCTCTGCGCATGCGCGGTGGCGCTGCCGCAGTGCCACATCCGGGCCTCTCAGGCCCCCCCCCCGCCGTTTAAACGTTGATTTTTGGGCTTAAAAACCCCATTTTTGGTTAAAACCGGCGTTGTTCCGCGCGGACGAGGAGGAGGTGAGGGGGGAGGAGAGGACGGAGAGCGTTAAAACGGGGTTTGGGGCTTGAAAAGCGCTCTCATGGCCGTGTCTGTGGGGGGGAATGGGGTTGGCGGGCTTAAAAAGAGGTAATTTGGGGGTAAAGGGGTGAATTGGGTGTTTTGAGCCTCAAAATGCGGTGGTTTGTGGCTTAAATTGGGTGCTTTGTCCCCCGAAAGGCCTCTTTATGCCCTAAAGGCACCATTTTAAGCCCCAACAGCTTTTTTTTTGCCCTAAATTGGCCCTTTTTGCCCTAAATCGCCCGTTTTGTGGCCAAAATCGGTCTCTTTGTGCCCTACATGGCCACTTTGTACCCAAACCGCTCGTTTTTTGCCCAAAATCAGTCACTTTGTGCCCAAAATCAGTCCCTTTGTCCTCGAAATGAGTCCTTTTGTGCCCAGACCACTCACTTTTTGCCCAAAATCCACTTCTTTGTGCCCAAAATGGCCACTTTGTGCCCAAACCACTCACTTTTTGCCCAAAATCCACTTCTTTGTGCCCAAAATGGCCACTTTGTGCCCAAACCACTCACTTTTTGCCCAAAATCCAGTATTTTGTGCCCAAAATCCATCCCTTTGTGCCCAAACCAGTCACTTTGTGCCCAAAATCCACTTGTTTGTGCCCAAAATCAGTCACTTTGTGCCTTAAATGTAGGTCTTTGTGACCAAAATCGGTTCCTTTGTACTCAAAATGGGTATTTTTGTGCCCAGATCACTCACTTTTTGTCCAAAATCCAGTATTTTATGCCCAAAATCAGTCTCTTTGTGCCCAAAACACTCATTTTTTGCCCAAAATCCACTTGTTTGTGCCGAAAATCAGTCCCTTTGTTCTGAAAATGAGTCCCTTTGTGCCCAGATCACTCACTTTTTGCCCCAAATCCAGTACTTTGTGCCCAAAAAGCTCATTTTTTGCCCAAAATCCAGTATTTTGTGCCCCAAATCAGTGCCTTTGTGCTCTAAATGGCCACTTTGTCCCCAAATCGATCACATTTTGCCTTAAATTCACTACTTTGTGCCTAAAATCAGTCACTTTGTGCCCTAAATGTAGGTCTTTGTGACCAAAATCAGTCCCTTTGTACTCAAAATGGGTCCTTGTGTGCCCAGATTACTCACTTTTTGCCCAAAATCCAGTATTTTGTGCCCAAAATCAGTCTCTTTTTGCCCTAAATGGCCACCTTTTACCCTAAAATCCATTTTTTTGTGCCCCAAATCAGTCTCTTTTTGCCCTAAATGGCCACTTTTTACCCTAAAACCAGTTCCTTTGTGCCCAAAATCAGTCCTTTTTTTTCCCTAAATGGCTACTTTTTACCCTAAAATCACTCCCATTGTGCCCAAAATCAGTCCCTTTTTGCCCTGGTCACTTTTTACCCCAAAATCAGTCATTTTTTGCCCAAAATCAGTCCCTATTTGCCCTAAATGACCACTTTTTACCCTGAAATCAGTCCCTTTGTGCCCAAAATCAGTCTGTTTTTGCCCTAAATGGCCATTTTTTTGCCCAAAATCAGCCCCTTTGTGCCCCAAATCAGTCCCTTTTTGCCCTAACTGGTCACTTTTTACCCTAAAATCCGTCCTTATTAGCCCTAAATGGCCCCTTTTTACCCTAAAACCAGTCCATTTGTTCCTAAACTCAGTCCCTTTGTACCCCCAAACCGTCCCCTTTTTGCCCTAAATCCCCTTCTTTGTGCCCAAAAGCCATCCCTCTCTACCCCGAGCACCCCTTTGTGCCCCAAACCCACTCCCTTTTCCCCTTTTTTCCCCTTTTTTTCCCCAAAACCCCCCTTTTCCCCCCCCAAAATCACTCCTGCTCGGATGAATTTGTGCCCATTAACCCCCTTTTGTGCCCTTTTCTCCCCATAGATTACAGCCAGACCGCGACGCAAAGGTACGTCCTCTCCTTTCCCCATTCCCCAACCCCCCCCCAAGCGATTTTGGGGTGAATCCGTGACGTTTTGGGTCTTTTCCTTAGCTATGGGGCCTACCCCACGCCGCCAGGTCAAGGTTATTCCCAACAAGGCAGCCAGGCCTATGGGCAACCGAGCTACAGCGGCTACAGCCAGGCCCCGGAGGCGGCCTATGGGCAGAACAGCTACAGCCCCTCCTATGGGCAGACCCAGAGCAGTAAGAGCAGCCCTTGCCCCATGGCTTTGCCCCATGGGATCAATGGGATCGGTGTATGGGGTTGAACGGGGTCGTTGTGTTGGGTTTGAAGGGACCGGGCCCGTTGGGGTTGAATGGGGCGATCCAGTTGGGTTTGAATGGGGCGATCCCGTTGGGTTGAATGGGGGTGATCCTGTTGGGTTCAATGGGGTGATCCTGTTGGGTTTGAATGGGGTGATCCAGTTGGGTTGAATGGGGTCATCCTGTTGGGTTGAAGGGGGTGATCCCGTTGGGTGATCCCATTGGGTTGAATGGGGTGATCCCATTGGGTTGAATGGGGTGATCCAGTTGGGTTGAATGGGGTGATCCCATTGGGTTGAATGGGATGATCCTGTTGGGTTTGAATGGGGTGATCCAGTTGGGTTGAAGGGGGTGTTCCAGTTGGGTTGAGTGGGGTCATCCTGTTGGGTTGAAGGGGGTGATCCCGTTGGGTGATCCCATTGGGTTGAATGGGGTGATCCCGTTGGGTTGAATGGGGTGATCCCGTTGGGTTGAGTGGGGTGATTCTGGTTGGGTTGAAGGGGGTGATCTCGTTGGGTTTGAATGGGGTGATCCCGTTGGGTTGGAATGGGGTGATTCTGGTTGGGTTGAATGGGGTGATCCAGTTGGGTTCAGTGGGTGATCCCGTTGGGTTGAAGGGGATGATCCCGTTGGGTTGAACGGGGTCATCCTGTTGGGGTTGAAGGGGGTCATCTTTTGGGGTTGAAGGGGGTGATCCCGTTGGGTGATCCCATTGGGTTGAATGGGGTGATCCCGTTGGGTTGAGTGGGGTGATTCTGGTTGGGTTGAAGGGGGTGATCCCGTTGGGTTTGAATGGGGTGATCCCATTGGGTTGAGTGGGGTGATTCTGGTTGGGTTCAATGGGGTGATCCCATTGGGTTGAGTGGGGTGATTCTGGTTGGGTTGAAGGGGGTGATCCCATTGGATCGAATGGGGTGATCCTGTTGGGTTGAATGGGGTGATCCCATTGGATTGAATGGGGTGATCCCGTTGGGTTGAATGGGGTCATCCTGTTGGGGTTGAAGGGGGTCATCTTTTGGGGTTGAAGGGGTCGATCCCATTGGGTTGAGTGGGGTGATCCCGTTGGGTTGAATGGGTCGATCCCATTGGGTTCAGTGAGTCGATTCCATTGGGATGAACGGATCGATCCCATTGGATGAACAGGTCGATCCCATTGGGTTCAATGAGTCGATCCCATTGGGACGAACGGATCGATCCTATTGGATTGAACGGGTCGATCCCATTGGGCTCAATGAGTCGATCCCATTGGGACGAACGGATCGATCCCATTGGATTGAACGGGTCGATCCCATTGGGTTCAATGAGTCGATCCCATTGGGTTCAATGAGTCGATCCCATTGGATGAATTGGTCGCTCCCATTGGGTTCAATGAGTCGATCCCATTGGGTTGAACGAGTCGATCCCATTGGGTTCAATGAGTTGATCCCATTGGGTTCAATGAGTCGATCCCATTGGGTTGAACGAGTTGATCCCATTGGGTTGAACGAGTCGATCCCATTGGGTTCAATGAGTCGATCCCATTGGGTTGAACGAGTTGATCCCATTGGGTTGAACGAGTCGATCCCATTGGGACGAATGAGTCGATCCCATTGGCCGCATGGGTCTCGAACGGGCCGATGCGATTGGCCAACCGCCCCCCCCTCAGGTTACAGCACCCCGTCCACGCCCCCGGCCTACGGCGGCCCCGGTGGCTACGGCGGCGGCGGGCAGGGCTCGCAGAGCTCCTACGGGCAGGCGGGCGCCTACCCCGGCTACTCCCAGGCACCCAGCGGGGGGTCCTCGTCCGTCAGGTGAGAACGGGGGGGATTTGGGGAAATTTGGGAAGATTTGGGGGAAATTTGGGGGAATTTTGGGTAAATTTGGGGAAATTTGGGGAGAATTGGGGGAAATTGGGGGAAATTTGGGGGAATTTGGAGAAATTTGGGGGAATTTTGGGGAAATATGGGGAAATTGGGGGGAATTTGGGGGAAATGGAAATTTGGAGGAATTTGGGGGAAATTTGGGGAAATTTAGGGGAGTTTGGGGAAATTTGGGTAAAATTTGGGGGGAACTTGCTTAAATCTGGGGTGATTTGGGGGAAATGGGTATTTGGGGTAAAGTTGGGGGGAAATGGGAATTTGGGTGAATTTGGATAAATTGGGGAAATGACGTGTTTTGGGGTCAAAACGACCCATTTTTGGGTCAAAATCATGTGTTTTGGGGTCAAAACAACACATTTTTTGGTCAAAATTACGTGTTTTGGGGTCTAAACGACACATTTTTGGGCCAAAATGACGTGTTTTGGGACAAAACGACACATTTTTGGGTCAGAATTGCGTGTTTTGGGGTCAAAACGACCCATTTTTGGGCCAAAATTACGTGTTTTGGGGTCAAAACGACCCATTTTGGGGTCAAAATGACACGTTTTTGGGTCAAAATGACGTGTTTTGGGGTCAAAATTACGTGTTTTGGGTCAAAACGACACATTTTTGGGCCAAAATTACATGGTTTTGGGTCAAAATGACGTGTTTTGGGTCAAAACGACACATTTTTGGGTCAGAATTGCGTGTTTTGGGGTCAAAACGACCCATTTTTGGGTCAAAATTACCTGTTTTGGGGTCAAAATGACCCTTTTTTGGCCAAAATTACATGTTTTGGGGTCAAAACGACTCATTTTTGGGCCAAAATTACGTGTTTTGGGGTCAA
>NW_026641346.1:0-7061 GCF_028554395.1 Pezoporus wallicus | reverse complement strand
GCCCCCCATATATAACAGACACCCCCCCTATATAATAGAGCCCCCCTATAATGGACCCCCCCATATAATGGCCCCCCATATATAACAGACACCCCCCCCATAATGGAACTCTCCCTATATAATGCCCCCCCCATATATAACAGACACCCCCCCCCAATGGAACTCTCCCTATATAATGCCCCCCCCATATATAACAGACACCCCCCTATATAATAGACCCCCCCCACACAATGGAACCCCCCCTATATAACGCCCCCCCCCATATATAACAGACCCCCCCCCCATCCCCCCCTCCCTATACAACAGACCCGACCCCCCGGTACCGGCTCCCCCCCCCCCGGTACCGACCACGTGCTCGCCGCGCACACACGTGTCGCCCCCCCCCCCCCGCCGCGCCTGCGCAGTGCCGCGTACCCAGGTTCCCCCCGCCCCCCCCGCGCTGTCAATCACCGCCAATGGGAGCGGGCGGGCCCCGGGGGGGGGGGTCCCCGGTTCTCCGCTGCCCCTCCCCCCTCCCCCCGCCGTTACCGGAGCCCCTCCCCGTGCCCCCCCCCCCCCCCCCCCCCCCCACCTCCGGGAGCGAGGCGGGGGGGGGGGGGGAGCGGAACCGGCGCGGCCGCGCTGCGCTCACCTGAGGCCGCCATGTTGGGAAGAGGCAGAGAAGGCAAAGGACCCGGATGGGGAGGTCACGTGAGAGCGCCGGCCCCGCCCACCGGCCCTCGGAGGAGGGGCTGATTGTGAGGTTGGCGGCGCCGCCCGCGCCGGGAGAGGGAGCGGGAGGGGGGGAAAGGGAGGGAGGAGGACGGGGAGAGGTGGGTCCGGTGTGGGGGGGGTGGGTCCGGTGTGGGGGGTGGATCAGATGTGGGGGGTGGATCAGATGTGGGGGATGGATCAGATGTGGGGGGGGATCAGATATGGGGGATGGATCAGATGTGGGGGGGATGGATCAGATATGGGGGGGATGGATCAGATATGGGGGGGATGGATCAGATGTGGGGGGATGGATCAGATATGGGGGGTGGATCAGATGTGGGGGGATGGATCAGATATGGGGGGGATGGATCAGATATGGGGGATGGATCAGGATCAGATATGGGGGGATGGATCAGATATGGGGGGATGGATCAGATATGGGGGGGATCAGATGTGGGGGGATGGAACAGATGTGGGGGGCATGCAACAAATGTGGGGGGGGGATGGATCAGATATGGGGGGGATGGATCAGATGGGGGGGGGATGGGGGGGATGGATCAGATGTGGGGGGATGGAACAGATATGGGGGGTGGATCAGATGTGGGGGGATGGATCAGATGTGGGGGGATGGATCAGATGTGGGGGGATGGATCAGATGTGGGGGTGGATCAGATATGGGGGATGGATCAGATGTGGGGGATGGATCAGATGTGGGGGGGTGGATCAGATGTGGGGGGATGGATCAGATATGGGGGGATGGATCAGATGTGGGGGGGATGGATCAGATGTGGGGGGATGGATCAGATGTGGGGGGATGGATCAGATATGGGGGGATGGATCAGATGTGGGGGGGGTGGATCAGATATGGGGGGGATGGATCAGATGTGGGGGGGATGGATCAGATGTGGGGGGGGTGGATCAGATGTGGGGGGATGGATCAGATATGGGGGGATGGATCAGATGTGGGGGGATGGATCAGATGTCAGATGTGGGGGGATGGATCAGATGTGGGGGGATGGATCAGATGTGGGGGGGATGGATCAGATGTGGGGGGGATGGATCAGATGTGGGGGATGGATCAGATGTGGGGGGATGGATCAGATGTGGGGGGATGGATCAGATGTGGGGGGGATGGATCAGATGTGGGGGGGATGGATCAGATGTGGGGGGATGGATCAGATGTGGGGGGATGGATCAGATGTGGGGGGGATGGATCAGATATGGGGGGATGGATCAGATGTGGGGGGATGGATCAGATGTGGGGGGGATGGATCAGATGTGGGGGGGATGGATCAGATGTGGGGGGGGATGGATCAGATGTGGGGGGGGATGGATCAGATGTGGGGTGGTGGGTCCGAAGTGGGGGGGGATGGATCAGATATGGGGGGATGGATCAGATATGGGGGGATGGATCAGATATGGGGGGATGGATCAGATATGGGGGGATGGATCAGATGTGGGGGATGGATCAGATGTGGGGGGATGGATCAGATGTGGGGGATGGATCAGATGTGGGGGATGGATCAGGGGGGGGATGGATCAGATATGGGGGGATGGATCAGATATGGGGGGATGGATCAGATATGGGGGGATGGATCAGATGTGGGGGGGATGGATCAGATGTGGGGGGGGATGGGTCCGAACATTGTATAATGCATCCAAACCAGTAGTGACGGATCTGAACCGGGAGAGATGGAACCGGACCGGGAGTGATGGATCCGAACTGGGAGGGATGGATCCGGACCGGGGGAGATGGATCCGAACTGGGAGAGATGGATCCGGACCGGGAGAGGTGGATCCGGACTGGGAGAGATGGATCCGGACTGGGAGAGATGGATCCGAACTGGGAGAGATGGATCCGGACCGGGGGAGATGGATCCGGACCGGGAGGGATGGATCCGAACTGGGAGAGATGGATCCGGACTGGGAGTGATGGATCCGGACCGGGAGGGATGGATCCGGACCGGGGGAGATGGATCCGGACCGGGGGAGATGGATCCGGACTGGGGGAGATGGATCCGAACTGGGAGTGATGGATCCGGACTGGGAGAGATGGATCCGAACTGGGAGAGATGGATCCGAACTGGGAGAGATGGATCCGGACCGGGATTGCTGGATCCGGACTGGGAGAGATGGATCCGAACTGGGAGAGATGGATCCGGACTGGGAGAGATGGATCCGGACCGGGGGAGATGGATCCGGACCGGGGGAGATGGATCCGGACCGGGGGAGATGGATCCGGACCGGGATTGATGGATCCGGACCGGGATTGATGGATCCGGACCGGGAGGGATGGATCCGGACTGGGAGTGATGGATCCGGACCGGGAGGGATGGATCCGGACCGGGGGAGATGGATCCGGACCGGGGGAGATGGATCCGGACCGGGAGGGATGGATCCGGACCGGGATTGATGGATCCGAACTGGGAGGGATGGATCCGGACCGGGGGAGATGGATCCGGACCGGGATTGATGGATCCGGACCGGGATTGATGGATCCGGACCGGGATTGATGGATCCGGACTGGGGGAGATGGATCCGCCCCTTGTGTAACGGACCAGAACAGGGTGTGCTGGACCAGCACCCTCCATCCATCCTCCCCCCATGCCTCAGTTTCCCCATCCCATGTTCCCGCAGGTCCCACCAATGGACCACCTCCCCCAGGGGGTGGGATTGTCACTTCATTGGGGTCAGGGACCCCCATATCCCCCCCGGATCTCCTCCGGGTGCTGGTCATAGTGGTCGTAGCGGTCATGGGCTCCGATGCTGGAGCCCCCCTGGATCCCATCGGATGTGTCCCCCGTTCCCAGGGTACCCCAGAGCTGGAGCATCCTGAGGCCACCCTTGTCCCGTTCCCATCCCAAGCTCATCCTGAAGGACAGGAGCAGGGACATCCCATTACCTGGGGCTCATCCCTCCCCATCCCAACCCCATCCTTAAGGACGGAGCTGGGGCACCCCAGCACCCGAGCTCGTTCCTGACGGACATCCCTGCCCCATCCCCACTGCGGTGTCCCCATGGGGGTTGCAGCACTTCGGGGTCCCCTCCAACACCCCACAGGGTGCCCCCCCCCCCCCCCCCCCCCCCCGTGCAGTGGGGGGGGGGCCCGGCGCCGCTCCCCCGTTATCGCACGTTCCGATCGTGCCACGGGGCCATGAGCACGGGAGGGGCCAGGACGAGCCTCGATCCTGCTCCGGATCCATCCCCATCCTCCCCGGATCCATCCCCATCCTCCCTGGATCCATCCTTATCCCCCTCTGGACCCCCCCATTCCCCTAGATACATCTTCTTCATCCTATGGACCCCCCGACACCCCCCCAATCCATCCTCATCTTCCCCCGGATCCATCCCCATCCTGCCCCGGATCCATCCTCATCCTGCTCCGGATCCATCCCCATCCTCCCCGGATCCATCCTCATCCCCCTCTGGACCCCTCCATCCCCCTAGATCCATCTTCCTCCTCCTATGGACACCCCGGAACCCCCTCGGTCCATCCTCATCATCCCCTGGATCCATCCTCATCCTCCTATGGACCCCCCCATCCCCCTAGATCCATCTTCATTGTCCTATGCCCCCCCCCCCCCCCCGCCCCGGCACCCCCCCGATCCATCCTCATCCCCCCCGGATCCATCCTCATCCTCCTATGGATCCTTCCCCCACCCCCCTGGATCCATCCTCATCGTCCTATGCCCCCCCCAGCACCCCCCACCGCTCCGTCCTCATCCTCCTATGGACTTCCTGGCACCCCCCAATCCATCCTCATCCTGCCCTGGATCCATCCTCATCCTCCTATGGACTTCCTGGCACCCCCCAATCCATCCTCCTCTTCCCCCGGATCCATCCCCATCCTGCTCTGGATCCATCCTCATCCCCCTCTGGACACCCCCATCCCCCTAGATCCATCTTCCTCACCCTATGGACCCCCCCCCCCCCCCCCCCCCCCCGGTCCATCCTCATCCCCCCCTGGATCCATCCCCATCCTGCCCTGGATCCATCCTCATCCTCCTATGGACCCCCCCATCCTCCTCCCATGGGGGCAATGGGGGGCAGTGTTGGGGGGGGCAATTGGTGGCAATGGGGGTAAAAAGAGGGGGAGATGGAGCCAATGGGAGGCAATAGGGGGCAGCAGTGAGCAATGGGGGGCAACGCGGTGGCAATGGGGAGCTGTGGGAGGGCAGCGGGGTCCACCGGGGAGCTGTAGGGGAGCTGTGGGGGGGGCAGTGGGGTGGTAATGGGGGGCAATGGGGAGCTGTGGGGGGGCAATGGGGTGCAATGGGGAGCTGGGGGGGCAGTGGGGGCAATGGGGAGCTGTGGGGGGGCAATGGGGAGCTGTGGGGGGGGCAGTGGGGTGGCAATGGGGGGCAATGGAGAGCTGTGGGGGGGCAATGGGGTGCAATGGGGAGCTGGGGGGGCAGTGGGGGGGCAATGGAGAGCTGTGGGGGGGCAATGGGGTGCAATGGGGAGCTGGGGGGGCAGTGGGGGGGCAATGGAGAGCTGTGGGGGGGTAATGGGGTGCAATGGGGAGCTGGGGGGGCAGTGGGTGCAATGGGGAGCTGTGGGGGGGCAATGGGGTGCAATGGGGAGCTGTGGGGGGGCAGGGGGCAATGGGGGGCAGTGGGGGGCAATGGGGAGCTGTGGGGGGGCAGTGGGGTGCAATGGGGAGCTGTGGGGGGGCAGTGGGTGCAATGAGGGGCAATGGGGAGCTGTGGGGGTGGCAATGGGGAGCTGTGGGGGGGCAATGGGGTGCAATGGAGAGTTGTGGGGGGGCAGTGGGTGCAATGGGGAGCTGTGGGGTGCAATGGGGGGCAATGGGGTGCAATGGGGGGCAATGGGGAGCTGTGGGGGTGAATTTGGGGGGGATTCGGGAGGTCCCAGCACTCTGGGGGGGTTCCTACAGGCCCTGACCCTGCCCCAGCCTGGCCCTGGGGGGGTTGGAATGTGCTGGGCTGGGAATTCCCCTTGATAAAAGGAACTGGGCGGGACTGGGACGGGATCTGGGATGGAGCCGGGGGGGGGATGCGGTCGGGTCCCCCCTGAGCCTTCTCTTCTCCATCTGAACCCCTCAGGTCCCTCAGGTCCCCATCACCCCGGGGCTCCAGGCCCTGCACCAGCCCCATTGCCCTCCTCTGGCCCCACTCCAGCCCCTCAAAGTCCCTCTTGGAGTGAGGGGTCCAGAGCTGAGCACAGGATTCAAGGTGCAGCCCCCCCAGTGCCCAGTGCAGGGGCACAATCCCTGCCCTGGCCCTGCTGCTGCACTGGTGCTGAGCCAGGCCAGGATGCTGGGGGCTGCCTGGGCACAAGCTGCTCCTGCTCAGCTCCATCCATCCAGCTCCTTCCCCGTGGGCAGCTTCCACTCTGCCCCAAGCCTGGAGCCTTGCAGGGGGGTTCCGATTGGGTTCAATGGGTCCTGGTTGGGTTCTGAATAGGTTCTAGTTGGGTCCTGATTGGGTTCTCATTGGGTTCAATTGGTCCTGGTTGGGTTCTAGTTGGGTCCTGGTTGGGTTCTGGTTGGGTTCAGTTGGTCCTGGTTGAGTTCTAGTTGGGTCCTGGTTGGGTTCTGGTTGGGTTCAATGGGTCCTGGTTGAGTTCTAGTTGGGTCCTGATTGGATTCAGTGGGTCCTGGTTGGGTTCTGGAGGGGTTCAGTTGGTCCTGGTTGAGTTCTAGTTGGGTCCTGGTTGGGTTCAATGGGTCCTGGTTGGGTTCTGGTTGGCTTCAGTTGGTCCTGGTTGAGTTCTAGTTGGGTCCTGGTTGAGTTCTAGTTGGGTCCTGGTTGAGTTCTAGTTGGGTCCTGGTTGGGTTCAATGGGTCCTGGTTGGGTTCTGGTTGGGTTCAGTTGGTCCTGGTTGAGTTCTAGTTGGGTCCTGGTTGAGTTCTAGTTGGGTCCTGGTTGAGTTCAATGGGTCCTGAATGGGTTTTGGTTGGGTTGTGGATGGGTTTGATAGGTCCTGGTTGGATTGTGGTTGGGTACTGATTGGGTCCTGGTTGGGTTCAATGGGTTCTGGCTGCTCCTGGATGGATTCAGCGGCTCCTGGATGGGTCCAGCTTGGGTTCAATGGGTTCTTGCTGCTCCTGGATGGGTTCAATGGGTTCTGGCTGCTCCTGGGTGGGTTCAATGGGTCCCGGTTGGGTTCAATGGGTCCTGCTTGGGTTCAATGAGTTCTGGCTGCTCCTGGATGGGTTCAATGGGTTCTGGCTGCTCCTGGATTGGTTCAATGGGTTCTGGCTGCTCCTGGATGGGTTCAATGGGTCCGGGTTGGGTTCAATGGGTCCTGGTTGGGTTCAATGGGTCCGGGTTGGGTTCAATGGGTTCTGGTTGGGTTCAATGGGTTCTGGCTGCTCCTGGATGGGTTCAATGGGTCCCGGTTGG
>NW_026641345.1:0-714 GCF_028554395.1 Pezoporus wallicus | reverse complement strand
CCTGCCCCATAGATACACAGCCCCACACACACCTTCGGCTATGGGGTGGAGACCCATAGCTCATTTGGCCTCCTGCCCCATAGATACACAGCCCCACACACACCTTCGTCTATGGGGTGAGACCCATAGCTTGTTCTGGGGCCTCCTGCCCCATAGCCACCCCACACACCTTGGGCTATGGGGTGAGCCCCATAGCTTGTTCCAGGGCCTCCTGCCCCATAGCCACCCCACCTTGCTCTATAGGGCCCATAGGGTCTATGGGGCGAGACTCATAGCTCGTTCTGGGGCCTCCTGCCCTGAGCCCCATAGCCACCCCACCTTGCTCTATGGGGTGAGCCCCATAGTTCGCTCTGTGTCCTCCTTCCGTGGCCCCATAGCAACCCCCTTGGGGGCTCTAGGGCCCATAGGTTCTATGGGGCTCACCCCATAGCTCTGTGTCCTCCTGCCCCAGCCCCATAGCGATCCCCTCGTTGGTCGGGCGGGCTCTAGGTTCTATGGGGCTCACCCCATAGCTCTGTGTCCTCCTGCCCCAGCCCCATAGCGATCCCCTCGTTGGTCGGGCGGGCTCTAGGTTCTATGGGGCTCACCCCATAGCTCACTCTGTCTCTAGGTCTCCTGCCCGAGCCCCATAGCGATCCCCTGCGTTGGTGGGGCGGGCTCTAGGGTCTATGGGGCTGGCCCCACAGCTCTGTGTCCTCCTGCCCCAGCCCCATA
>NW_026641344.1:0-7140 GCF_028554395.1 Pezoporus wallicus | reverse complement strand
CCTAATTATTAAGCAAAATAATTCTATAAAAATATATTTTTTCCCCGTTTTTTGCTGGTGTTCCCGCAGGACCACAAAAATTTTTTTTTCTTGAAAAAATCTTATTAGCTCAAAAAAAATTGTTATTTAATCAGTTAAGCAAACATTAAATGTATAACTTGATTAATAAAGCTCATTATCACTTCACCTAATTAAGCCAATGAATGAGCTATTCATTATGCTAATTAGCTAAAAATCTTTGACCTAAATTCTTTTATGTTTCTTGGTCGAGGCCCCAGACCAAACCTCTCCCCAGTCCTGCCCACGCAGCCCAAACACCTCCCCCCAAATCACTGATTACATAAACAATCTAGTTAAAATAATCACCAAAGAGAACAAAACACTCAGTAGTCTCTGACCCTTGTTCATTAATGCAGCAAAATGATGATGCCCCTCACCTAAAAAGTGCTTTTCAACTTAAAAGTTTTGGGTTTTTCCCAACATACACACAGACAGGAGCAGGAAATATTTTTTTCACTGAAAAGATTCTTCCAGCAAAATTACTGACTCTGATAAAAAAGCGGGTGGGGGCTGTGTTGGTGACATGTCCACGGGGTGTGGGTAGGGAGAGAGTAGGGGTTACTTAATGGGGGTGGGGGTGGGTGTGTGTGTGCACCTGTTAGTGTGTTTGGGAGGGGGTGTGTCTGGGCAGTTATGTGCATGTGAGGGGTGTTTGTGGGGGGGTCTATCTGAGTGGGGGGTGTGTGTGTCAGGGGATGGGTGTGGGGGTTGTGTAGGGTGTGTATGGGGCATGAGTAGGGTTGTGTGTTGGGGGAGTGTTTGTGTGAGTGGGTGTGTGGATGGGGCATGTGGTAGGGGGGTGTTTGTGTGAGTGGGGGGATGTGTGGGTGCATGTTTGTATGGGGCATGTTTAATTGTGTATGTGGGGGGCTGCGTCTGAGGGATGTGCAATGTGCGCATGTTTGGGTGTGTGAGTAGGGGTGTGGGGCTGTGTGTGTGGCAGGGTGGGAGCAGGGGGTGTGTGCGCTTGTGGGGGGATGTATCTGAGTGGGGTGTGTGTGTGGGGGTGTGTCTGAGTGGGGTGCACTTGGGTGTGCACGTTTCTGTGTGAGAGTAGGGATATGGGGGGGTGTACCTGAGGGGTGTGTGTGTACATGTGGTGGGGGGCTGTCGGGGCATGTTTATGGGGCATGTGTGAGTGGAGATCTGGGGGTGTTTGTGTGTACGGGGTGTGTGTTTTTGGGGGGGTGTATCTGAGTAGGGTGTGTATGCATGTGGGCAGGATGTGTGTGTTTTCTTGTGTGTGTATGGGGCCTGTGTGAGTTGGGTGTGTGTGTGTGTGTGTGGGGGTGTTTGCGTTTATGTAGCGTGTGTGAGTGGCGGGGTGCATGTGGGTGGGGGTGTTTGCGTTTATGTAGCGTGTGTGAGTGGCGGGGTGCATGTGGATGATGTTTGTGTGTATGGGGTGTGTGTGTGGGGGTGTTTGTGTGCGGGTATATGGGAGTGTGGAGGGGGTGTTTGTGTGCGTGCGGGGATGCATGGGTGTGTGTATGGGGCATATTTAATTGGGGTGTGTGTGTGCGTGCTTGGGGGTGTGAGTAGGGGTGTATCTGAGTGGGGTGCATGTTTGCATGGGGGTGTGTGTGTGTATGGGGCATGTGTGTGGGGGAATGTGTCAGTGCAGTGCACTTGGGTGTGTAAGGAGAGATGTGGGGGGGGTGTATCTGAGGAAGGTCTGTGTACATGTGGTGTATGGGGCATGTTTGCGTGTGTGGGCGGGTGTATCTGAGGAGTATGCATGTGTGTGTACGTGTTTGGGTGTGTGGTGAGAGTAGGGAGTGTGTGGGGGTTCGTGTTTGTGTGTATGGGGCATGTGTGAGTGGGGGTGTGTGTAGGGGGGTGTTTGAGTGGTTGGGTGTGTGGGGGTTCGTGTGTATGGGGCGTGTGTGAGTGGGGGTGGTCGGGTGTGTGGGGGCATGTCTGTGTATGGGGGTGAGTGGGCACCTGTATGTGTGGGGTGTGTGCATGTTTGTGTAGGGGTGTCTGTGGGTGTGAGTGGGGGATGTATGTGCCGGGGGTGTGAGCAGAGGGCGTGTGTGAATGTTACTGTGTTTGGGAGATGAATGTGGGGTGTGTGGGGGGGATGTGTGTGCATGTTTGTAGGGGGATCAATGGGGGGGTGGGGGAATGGTGGGGAGGGGTGGGTGCTTGGGGCTGTCTCGGGGGGTTGTGCGGGGTGTGTCTGAGTGGTGTTCATGTTTGTGTCTATGGGAGGGTGTGTGAGTGGGTGTGCATGTTTCTGTCTATGGGGGGGGGGGGGGTGTGTGCGTGGGGTGTTTGTGTGAACGTGTGTGTGGGGGTGTGTGTCTGACGGGGGTGCATGCATGGAGGGGTGTGAGTGGGGCTGTGTCTGGGGGGTTGTGTGGGCAGGTGAGGTGCCTGAGTGGGGTCTGCATGTTTGTGTCTATGGGGTGTGTGTATGAGGGGTGTGAGTGGGGGTGTGTGTGTGTGTCTGGGGATGAGTGTGGGGGGTGCGTGTGTTTGGGTTGGGGGGGGTGTTTGTGGGTGTGTGTGCGTGCATGGGGCATGTGTGAGTGGGGGCTGTGTGTGCTTGGGGGGGTGGGGTGTGTGCTTATGTGTGTAGGGAGGGGTGGGAGTGCGAGTGCAGGGGTGTTTGTGGGTGTTGTGTGTGGGGGTTGTTTTATAGGTGGTGTGTTTGTACGTGGAGTTTGTGTGTGTATGGGGTAGTGCTTACATATGGGGGTTTGTGGCGATATTGTGTATGATTGGGGATGTGTGTGTTTGGGGGGCATGTGAATAGGATCTGTGTACATATTTGTGCGTGAGTGGGTGTGTGCGCATATATGTGTGTGGAGGGGTGTTGGTGGGGTGCATGCACGTGGGGTGTGTTTGCGTGCATGGTGTGCATGGGTGGGGAGTGTGTTGAGTTTGTGTGTATGGTGGGGGGTGTGTGTCTGCAGGGGTGTTCACGTGTGAGGGATGTGGGGGTGCATGGGGGGTGTATTTGTGTGGGCAGTGTGCGTGTATGGTGGGGGAGTGGGGGGTATGTGTGGGTGTGAATCGGGGGATGTGTAACAATGTTTGGGGAGTGTGAGTGGGGGTGTTTGTGTGTGTGGGGTGAGCAGGCAGGTGGTTTGTGTGGAGGGAGTGTGTGTAAGTACAGGGGGTGTGCGTGTGGGGGGGGTGTTCATGTTTGGGGGGTGTGTGTGAGGGGGAAGGGATGTGTGTGGAGGTGGGGGGGGATATTGGTGGGGGGTTGTGGGTGTGCATGCATGTGTGTGGAAGTGGGTGGTTGTGTGCTTGAGTGGGTTCCTGGGGGGGGGGGGAAGGATGATGTGGGTGGGTGGAGTGGGGTGGGTGCATGCACGTGTGGTCTCAGCTGGGGGTGGAACGTACCTGCACCTGAGGCTGGCGTCACTGAAAGGGGCTGGGAGGTCTAAGGTGGAACCCCCCCGGACACACCCTCGTCAGAGCCACACCACTCGTGTGCTTTAGCCCTGCTCCACTGCCTTGACCACACCTCCATCCTTCACCAGCCCCACCCCGAGCCTGGAGCAGTGAGCAAGCCTGAACAAATTGCAAAAAACTGTGAAAGAAAGTTCATAAAGAAAAAAGTGAAAGTTAATTGAAAAAAAAATCAATTGTTGTTGGAGTACTTATGGAGCACAAAGGGGCAGTAGGGGGCCTATGAGGTACCCCGGCGGCTGATAATGATGTCCTTGCAGTCCTGGTGACATCACAACACCTGTCTGGGGGTCACTATGGCATGTCCATGGCTTGCTCACAGTTGCTGTGGAGTGTCCATGGGTCGCTCTGGGACCCTATAGGATGTCTACAGGGAGTCTGTAAGGCTGAGGGGTCCATACGGGATCTACTGCAGGCTATGGGGCATCCATGGGTTGCTCTGCACTGCTATGGGTTAATGTAAGTGACCAAATTTAAAGAAAACTGAAAAAAATGCAAGTGAAAAGCGCATTAGAGTGAAGAAAGTGCTTAAACTGTGAATAAAAATGAATACAAGTGAACAAGACTAAATAAAACTTGAATAAAACTGAATAGAAGCCAATGAAAATGAATTACAATCAAAACAAAAATCAGTTGGTGTTAAGGTACTTATGGGGGTGCGTTGTGGGAGCCCTATGGGGCACTTAGGACTTTCCATGGGGCTCCCTATAGGGCACCATGTCACTGATGATGTCATCACGGTCCAGGTGATATCACGACACTTTAGGTCAATAAAAGCCATGGGGTGTGTGTTATGCCTCTATAAGGAACTATGGGGCAGCAGTGAGGGGGTCTGTGGGGTGCTATGTGGCAGTGCAGGGTGTCTGCACAGCTCTATGTATTGTCATGGGGCCATGTGTGTGTCAATAGGTATGTAGCAGTTGCAGTGGATTTCTGTGGGGCGTTTATGGGGGGTTGTGGCTTACTACAAGGCTTCCAGAGCTCCCTATAGGGTGGCTGTGGAGTATCGATAGGTTGCAGTATGTCTCGATTGAACCAGACTGCAGTTAAAACAGGAATAAAGCTAAAAGGTGAATAAACATCAATGAAAGTCAATAAACCTGACTAAAACTCAATAAAAGTGAAATAAACGTGAATTAAAAGAATAAAATGGAATAAACCTGAATAAATCTCCACAAAACTGACTCAAAGTAAACTGAAGACCACCTAAAGGGACTAAAAAGCAAATAAATCTGAATAAAACTGCATAAAAGTGAATTAAAAGCAAATCAAAGGAAAGTACATGTGAGTTCCAAAGTGAATAAAGGTGAATAAAAAGCCTGAAGAAACCTGCATAAAGTTTGTGGACAAAGGCTGTGGCATTGCCCAAAATACACAACCTGCTGAGGACGCAGAAAAACTCAGAAACTGAGTGCTGAGGATGGCTATGGGGTGTCTATGAACATTAAAAAAAAAAAACAAAAGCGAGCAAACTGGACAAACCTGAGTAAAATCCAATTAAAAGTGAACTAGAGTTAAAAAGAAAAAATGAATGAAAGAAAGGGAATTAAAAAAATCAGCTGGTGCTGGGGTACTTCTGGTTTCAGGAAACAGCACTGGTGGCACCAAGGCCCAAAATGTACACTGGCCTGCTGATGATGCCAACGACACCGGGTCCAAGGACGCCCACGCATTGTTGTGGTGCTGGCAGCCACATAAGCAGGGGTCTACAGGGCACTATGGGGCTGGTGTTGGGGGTGTTTACCAGTCGCTGTAGGGTACCTATCGGGTGTCACTGGGGCACCATGGGGCAGTGTGGGGGTTGCTGTGTGTCTCACCTTTGGGGGGGTCGCTGTGGGTCTCACCTTTGCTGGGGGCTCAGGTCCATCCTGAGGCTGGGCCCAGTGCAGTCACTCCAGCTCGATTAAACTGGATTGCAGTTAAATAAAACAGGAATCAAGCTGAAAAGTGAATAAACACCAATGGAAGTCAATAAACCTGAATAAAAAACTCAATAAAAGTGAAGTAAATAATGAAAAAGAACAAAAGGGAATAAGCCTGAATAAATCTCCAAGAAAAGCGAATAGAAGTGAACTGAAGACTACTCAAAGTAACTAGAAAGCAAATAAATCTGAATAAAACTGCATAAAAGTGAACTAAAAGCAAATCAAAAGCAAGCACACGTAAGTTCAAAGCTGAATACAAGTGAATAAAGGTGAATAAAAGCCTGAATAAAGCTGTGGAGAAAAGCTGTGGCCTTGCCAAAAACATACAACCTGCTGAGAACAGTGAAAAGTGCAGAATCTTACAAAAGGCCTGAAGTTCTATGAAAAAGGAACCACGTAAATAATGCAATAACTTGTTAAGCCTCGCAGGACTTGACTGGCCTTGTGAAATACGCCTGTCTCATGGGAACTCACCCTTCTGAAGAGTAGAATGGCTCACAGGATCTGAGTCAAAGGAGAAAGAGAAGGACTTGCAGGCTGGGAACGTATCAAGTAGGTGGATACTGAAAGCAAATGGAAAACCCTTGAACCAGGTGTGTCTGGTGGAGATTTAGCTCTGGGGAATAGAAGGCTGTGTGGAGACCTCAGAGCAGCCTTCCAGTATCTGAAGGGGGCCTATAGGGGTGCTAGGAGGGATTCTTCATTAGGGAATGTAGCGATAGGACAAGGGGTAATGGGTTAAAACTTAAACAGGGGAAGTTTAGATTGGATATAAGGAAGAAATTCTTTCCTGTTAGGGTGGTGAGGCACTGGAATGGGTTGCCCAGGGAGGTTGTGAATGCTCCATCCCTGGCAGTGTTCAAGGTCAGGCTGGACAAAGCCTTGGGTGACATGGTTTAGTGGGAGGTGTCCCTGCCCACGGCAGGGGGGTTGGAACAGGATGATCTTAATTTCCTTTCCAACCCTAACTATTCCATGATTCTATTCTATCTCCCTTTATCCAAATAAAGCTTTAAACTTCACTCTGACACATGAGCTGTTATCAAAAGCAGGTTTTCCCAACAAAGCTGAATAAAGAGTGATTAAAAGTAAACAGAACTGAACAAAAAAAAAATGAGAAAAAGGAAATGAGCAAAAGTGAACATGCCTCACTAAAAAGCAAATAAACACAAACAGAAGTGATTAATAACTGGAAAACACAGAACCAAAACCTGAGGGAGTGTGACTAAAAAGCGAATATAAAGTGAATAAAAAAGGAAAAAAATTAAAATGGCTAGAAGTCAGTATTAAGTGAATACAACTCAATAAAAAAACTGCGTAAGGGAATAAAAGTCAGCGAAAGTGTCAAAACCTCGGCTAAAACTCAAGGGGTATACAGTCGTATATGAACATGAAGTAAGTAAAATGTGATTAAACATACTGATGAACGCGAAGTCACCTAGTTCCTTGCCACCTGCTCCACCCTCCCCCCCGCTCCTACAGCCGCTGCCGCTCCGGCCGCCCACCGCCCTTGCCACTCCTGCTACCACAGCCCGGCAGCCGCCGCTGAGCGAGCCCCACCCTCCCCTGCCCCCGCCGGCTCCTCCCGCCGCTCTTTTACTACCTCGCCGGCCGCCACAACAGCCCCTTCCGGCGCTGACCACCGGCCGTCCCCCGCCGCTCCTGCCACCACCTACCGAAACTCCCCAGCGCCGCTCCCGCCCTCCCTTTTACTACCGCGCCCGTCGCC
>NW_026641343.1:0-69875 GCF_028554395.1 Pezoporus wallicus | reverse complement strand
CGCGTCCCTGTTCGGACGCCATTTGTAAGCGGCGAGGAGAAGCAGACAGGCCAACCCAACATGGGTGATAAGCAACTTCTTCTTTATTTGTGACGCAGTTCACACATATATAGGAGTGGTATTCAGCCACTCCTTCTTGGCATAACAGTATTGGTTAGCCCCCACAGCTTCCTCCACATTCTCCTCCCAGGTCCGGTCTCCGGCCACCTGTGGGGGCCACCCCCTGCCTTGCTTGCACAGTCCTCCAGAACTCTATGGTTCTGCTCTTAGAGTCATTCTGCAACAGCCCAGGTTAATCATGAGGGTAAAACATGTGCTGCAATTAAACAAGCTAAACGGTTAAAGCCTCTTTGGTATGAAGGACAACGGCTGAAGTATAAATATGGGGAGGCCTGGAAGACTGATTATATCACACTCCCCCCAACCCACAAAGGCAAGCACCATGTGCTTACCATGGTGGAAGCAACCACCGGATGTCTGGAAACATATGCTGTGCCCCACGCCACTGCCCGGAACACTATCCTGGGCCTTGAGAAACAGATTTTGTGGCAACACGGCACCCCAGAGAGAAGTGAGTCAGAGAATGGGACTCATTTCCGGAATAACCTTTTAGACAGTCTTGCCAAAGAGCATGGAATTGAGTGTGTATATCACATCCTCTACCATGCACCAGGCTCCAGGAAAATCGAACAGTGCAATGGGCTGTTAAAAACTACACCGAGAGCAATGGGTGGTGGGACTTTCAAATGTTGGGTTACACATTTATCAGAAGCCACCTGGTTGGTCAACACTAGGGAGTCTGCCAACAGGGCTGTAAGGAGCAGGAAAAAGCTGTCCCTGGATCTGATGGCAAAGCAACAGACAACAGAGCTATTCCAACTCCAGCGACAAGCACCTCAGCTATTTAATCCCTGACCGCAACAGACAACACAGCTACCACAGCTACTCCAAGTACAGCATCTGCACCACCTCCAGCGACAATCACAGCAGCTACTCAAAACCTGACAGCAAAAGGCAACATAGCTACTCAATCCCCAAGCACAGCAGCTATACCATCCCTTACAAGAGGCACTGCAGCTACTCCAACCCTGGTGAAAGACACTGCAGCCACTCCAGCCCTGGTGGCAGACACTGCAGCCAGTCTAACCCCAGTGACAGACACTGAAGATAACCCAAAGGACCAATTTGTGGCAATATCAGTTGCCCTGGTAGCAAGGGGAAAACCAAACTACAGGCACAACCCATATAGTGAAGAAAGATGAAGACCCAATGCATGCACTAGAGGGGATGACATCTGAACAAGAGTTATTAATACATGAATCAGAGAAAGAGGAAGAAGAAAAATAGGTGACTCCTCGATCCCGGACCTCGACCGAGCTGTGGAATATGCAAAGAG
Source organism: Pezoporus wallicus (assembly GCF_028554395.1). NCBI lineage: Eukaryota > Metazoa > Chordata > Aves > Psittaciformes > Psittacidae > Pezoporus > Pezoporus wallicus. The sequence continues at coordinate 68,479 of NW_026641343.1, read as the reverse complement.
ATTTCACCCATCTTCCAGGGAGCACATCGTGACCTAGTTGCTCCCATGCTGGGACAATGGGTCTGACAGTCACAAACTAGAAGGTAAGGAAGCCAAGAAGCTGGGATAACTTGCTAGGGAAGGGGGAACTGACAAAGCATTTTCAAAAGAGAAATGGTCCCTCAGCCTTTGGAGGCAGTTCTTGGAAGCTGTGAAGGAAAGATTTCCCTACAAGGACGATTTTATGAGTTGCTCAGCCAAGTGAACCTTGACAGAGAGAGGCATCCAGTCCCTGAGGGAATCAGCCATACTACAGATGACCTGTCGTAGGTTGGATGCCGGGAATGCACCTGTAGATCGAGATGAAGTCGAATGTACACAACCCATGTGGAGGAAACTTACATGGAGTGTGTCATCATCATATGCCTACTCATTGGCATCAGTGACATAGAGTGAGGTAGCACCACCAACAGTGGATGAAGTGCATCATCAGCTCCAGGAATTTTAAGACAATCTTGCCACTTCCATCATTTCAGCTGTAGAAAAACTGTCCCAGGAGTTCAAACAATGGAGAGCCACCTGGTTGGTCAGCAACAGGGGAACTGCCAACTTGGTTGGCCCAGCCCAATCAGAACTTTTACATTCTGTAGAGGGGGATAAAGTTCCTGTGGGACACATAAAGAATTTGCTGGGGAAGACAGTCTGGGTCATTCCTGCTTCTGGTAAGGGCAAACCCACTCATGGAATTATTTTCACTCTGGGATGTGGATGTACTTGGTGGGTAATGTGGGAAGATGGGGAATCTGGTGTGCACCTCAAGGGGATTAAATTTTGTGGGAAAACAGCCAATGAACTCATTTATATGCTGTTGCCTGCTATATAACACTTTGTAGTGGTTTAAACCCAGTCAGCCACACAGTTTCTACTCACCTCCCCCTCTTTCTTTCCTTCCCCCCCCTCGAGGGATGGGGAGGAGAATCAAAAGAATGTAACTTCCATGGGTTGAGATAAGAATAGTCCAGTAACTAAGGTATAACACAAATCACTACTGCTACCACCAACAATAATAATGATAAGAGAAATAACAAGGGAAGAGAATACGATACCACCTGCTGAAACGAGCCTGACCGAGAAGAGTGCCCTTCCGGGTAACTCCCAGTTACCTCCCAGGGCATGATGTGCTGTGGTATGGAATACCTCTTTGGCTAGTTTGGGTCAGGTGTCCTGTCCCTTCTTCCTCCCGGCCTCCCCTCCTCCCTGGCAGAGCATAAGACTCACAAAGTGCTTGGTCAGAGTAAACATCAGTGTTATTAGCTCTGATCCCAGGCCAAAAGTCAAAACACAGTGCTGCACCAGCTACTAAGAAGGAGAAAAATTGACTGCTACTGCTAAACCCAGGATACACTTCTATATCCCATAAGCTAGATTCCCATCTCCACCACTCTGGGCTTTGAAAAGAAGATATGTACTGTCATATTCATCAGCAGATAATAAAGTCATGGGAAAGCCAGCAGCAGAACTGTCCTCAGGTCACCATCTACTGACCCTGACTTCCCTCCGATCATCAACCCAACAAAGAATGAACTTTGATGAAATCAGACAAGCTCAGCAGTGACCAGACAAGATCAGCAGTGTCATCATCAGTCAACAATCCAACACTACCGAAAGAATACTACACTACAGCACAAGAATGTATGTGATGACATTATCATCAGCAAAGAATAAGATCATGGGAAAGACCGCGGCAGCAGCAAGATTCTTCCAGAACTGTCCTCAGCTCACTATTGAATAACCTTGATTTCCACTCTGCTCTCATGAGACCTCACTTTGAATGTTGTATACAGTTCTGGTGTCCTCAACATAAAAAGAACACAGAGCTGTTGGAACAAGTCCAGAGGAGGGCCACGAGGGAGCTGGAGTAGCTTTCATATGAAGACAGGCTGAGAAAGTTGGGGCTGTTCAGCCTGGAGAAGGCTATATGGAGATCTCATAGCAGCCTTCCAGTATCCAAAGGGGACCTATAAGGGTGCTGGTGTCCTGGGTTCAGCAGTAGCAGTCATTTTTCTCCTTCTTGGTAGCTGGTGCAGTGCTGTGTTTTGACTTTCGGCCTGGGAACAGAGCTGATAACAATGATGTTTTGGTTTGGCCAAGGACTTTGTGAGCCTCATGCTCTGCCAGGGAGGAGGGGAAGCCGGGAGGAAGCAGAGACAGGACACCTGACCCAATCTGACCTTTGGTATTCCATACCACAGCACGTCATGCCCAAGATGTAACTGGAAGTTACCTGGAAGGGCTGGTAGTCTGCAGGGTTGGAGGAGGTATCGGTTGGTGCTTGGTCGGGCTGGGGGGGGCAAGTTATTGGTCGGCCGGTGGTGAGGTGTTGTATTTTCTTCCCTTGTTATTTCCTTTATCATTATTATTATTGGTGGTAGCAGTAGTGATTTGTGTTATACCTTAGTTACTAAATTGTTCTTATCTCAACCCGTGGGAGTTGCATTCTTTTCGATTCTCCTCTCTGTCCCTCCGGGAGTAGGGGGAGGGCAAGAAGGGGGGGAAGTGAGTGAATGAGTTGTCTGGCTGGGTTTAAACCACGACATCTGGGGAGGGACTCTTCATTAGAGACTGTAGTGGTTGGACAAGGGGTAACAGGTTCAAACTTCAACAGGGGAAGTTTAGATTAGATGTAAGGAGGAAGTTCTTTACTGTGAGGGTTGTGAGGCACTGGAACACGTTGCCCAAGCAAGTAGTGAATGCTCCATCCCTGGCGGTGTTCAAGGCTGGGTTGGACAGAGCCTTGGGCAACATGGTTTAGTGTGTGGTGTTCCATCCCATGACAGGGGGGTTATAACTAGATGATCTTAAGGTCCTTTCCAACCCTAACTATTCTATGATTCTATGATTACCCCAACAAAGAATGAACTTTGATGAAACCAGACGAGTTCGGTGGTGTCGTCAGCAGGCAACAATCCAGCACTACACAGCAGCTCCCCTGCTCTGAGAGACTGTTACAAGAGATGGAACCTGACATCATAGGCTGAATGAATTCAGCAAACTTGGGATGGTCCATGGACTAAGGAATGATATCTCTATCTTTTTGTGTGTGTGTGTATATGTAGAAGACAAAAAGCGATGGTATATTGAAAAATGTGGGAAATTATGTGAATGGTATGAAATAAGGGGTGGATACTCTCCTGGGTTCAGCTATAAGAGTTATTTTTCTCTTTCTTAGTAGCTGGTGCATTGCTGTGTTTTTGATGAGTCTGGGAACACTGCTGATAACACATTGATGATTTTATACGTTGCAAGGTAATGCTTACCCCAATCAAGGACAATTCAGCCTTATGCTCTGCCAGTGAGGAGGGGCACAGGAAACTGGGAGGAAGAAGAGAAAGGACACCTGACCCAAATTAGCAAAAGGAATATTTCATACTGTCGTGGTTTAAACTCAGTCAGGTAACTCGTTCACTCACCCCCCCCCTTCTTTCCCTCCCCTTACTCCCGGAGGGATGGAGAGGAGAATCGAAAAGAATGCAACTCCCACGGGTTGAGATAAGAACAGTTTAGTAACTAAGGTATAACACAAATCACTACTGCTACCACCAATGATAATAATGATAAAGGAAATAACAAGGGAAGAGAGTACAACACCTCAGCACTAGCCAACCGATAACTTGCCCCCCTCAGCCCGACCAAGCACCGACCGATACCTCCTCCAACCCTGCAGTCTCCCAGCCCTTCCGGCTAACTCCCAGTTACATCCTGGGCATGACGTGGTGTGGTATGGAATACCTCTTTGGTCAGTTTGGGTCAGGTGTCCTGTCTCTGCTTCCTCCTGGCTTCCCCTCCTCCCTGGCAGAGCATGAGGCTCACAAAGTCCTTGGCCAAACCAAAACATCGCTATCAGTTCTGTTCCCAGGCGGAAAGTCAAAACACAGCACTGCACCAGCTACCAAGAAGAAGAAACATGACTGCTACTGCTGAACCCAGGACACATACCAACGCACATCATGCCCAGTATATAAACTGGGGGGAGTTACCCGAAAGGCACAGATCACTGCTCAGGTTAGGCTGGCTATCGGTCAGCAGGTGGTGAGCAGTTGTATTCTCTTCCCTTGTTATTTCCCTTATCATTATTATTATTGGTGGTGGCAGTAGTAGTTTTGTGTTACACCTTAGTTACTGGACTGTTCTTATCTCAACCCATGGGAGTTACATTCTTTTGATTCTGCTCCCCATCCCTCCGGGAGAGGGAGGAGGAAGGAGGGGGTGGTTGAGCAAGCAGCTGCGTGGTTCTGGGTTGCTTGCTGGGCTTAAACCACGACAGTTCTTTGTGGCACCCAACGTGGGGCACAAAGGGCTGAAATAACGACAGATCTGACCAGAATATGTCTAATTGTATTTGTGATAAGCATTCATTGTTTAGGATTAATAGTCATTTGTCACAATGCTGACTTACTGGCTCTCAAAGTTGTTGCTCTTGATCTCACAGTTTCAGCATGTCGTACCTTACTTACAGCCAGCATTTGCGGTTTTAGTGTTTATCAGCTGGGGGGCTTGGGTTAAGGTTCTTGTTTCACTGTACTTTTTGGTAATGACTTGTAATACAATAGACTCATTGATCATGAAACTGATCTGGCTTGCGTTCCCAGTGTGGTCACCACCTCTATACTTTGGGAGGTATATAATGGAAGTGTTAAGCAATTACACATCTTTTTTTCCCCTCCTTGGGTGGTCAACCTATGAAGGAAATATTCCTTTACACTTCAGCTACAAAGCAATTGCAAAAGAGAAACAGTCTCCCAGCCTTTGGAGGCAGCTCAGCTGTGAAAGAAAGGTTTCCATACAAGGATGATGTTATGTGTCATTGGGCCAATTGGACCACATTAGAGAAGGGCATCCAGTCTCTGATGGAATTAGCCATTGTAGATATGATCTATCATAGGCTGGATGCCAAGAATGCATCCGTATATCCAGAAGAAGTCGAATGTACACGACCCATTTGGTGGAAATTTACATAGAGTGCACCATCATCATATGCCCCCTCATTGGCATCAATAACCTGGAATGACATAGTACCACCAACAGTGGATGAAGTGATTTTTCAGCTCCAAACGTCTGAAGACAGTCTCACCCCTTCCATCATATAAACTGTGGAAAAACTGTCTTGGGAGTTCAAACAAATAAGAGACGATCTATCCAGCTCACCACATGTACCAACCCAAGTCTCAGCTATTAACGGAAGGAGAGAGAGAGAGATAGGAGGTATATGCCACGGGGTACCCTATGGTTTTACCTGCAGGATCAGGGAGAAGACATTAAAAAGTGGGATGGAAAACCTACCTCAGCTCTGAAGGAATGGGTGCATGAATTGAAGAGGAGAACAAAGGTCAAAGATGATCATTCCATGAAAGATGCAGCTTCAGTCTCTGGTGATCAGGTTCCCAGGTGGAGTTGAAGAGCTGATTTTAATCTAGCTCCTGTGATAAAGAAGACTAATCCCTTTCTAAAAGACATAAGTGACCAGTATTGTGATCGCTATTAGAGGGGCCCTGCCTCTAGCCAGGTGGAGGTAGGAGACAACTGGATTTACTAGACTGTATGGATCAGATGGCCTGGCACATCAGTCCCACAGAAGTATAAGGCTCTAGTAGATACCGGTGCACAGTGTACCCTGATGCCGTCAAGCTGTCAAGGGGTGGAACCCATTTACATTTATGGAGCGACAGGAGGATCTCAAGAGTTGACTGTATTGGAGGCTGAAATCAGCCTGACTGGGAGGAAATGGCAAAATCAAACTATTGTAACTGGTCCAGATGCTCCATGCATCCTCGGCATAGACTACCTCAAGAGAGGGTACTTCAAAGACCCAAAAGGGTACTGATGGGCTTTTGGTATAGCTGCTTTGGAGACAGAGGAAATTGAGCAGCTGTCCACCTTCCCTGGTCTCTCAGAGGATCCTTCTGTTGTGGGGTTAATGAAGGTTGAAGAACAAGTGCCAACTGCAACCACAACAGTACACCGGCAGCAATATTGCACCAACCGAGACTCCCTGATTCCCATCCATCAGCTGATCCATAGACTGGAGACCCAAGGAGTGATCAGTAGGACCCTTTCACTCTTTAATAGCCCCATATGGCCAGTGCAAAACTATTAACAGAGAGTGGAGACTAATAGCAGACTATCATGGCCTGAAAGTTGTCATGCCACTATTGAGTGCTGGCATACTGGAAATGCTAGAACTTCAGTATGAAATAGAGTCAAAGGCAGCCAGGTGGTATGCCACAACTGATACTGTCAATGGATTTTCTCAATTCCTTTGGCAGCAAAGTGAAGGTGACAGTTCACTTTTACTTGAAGGGTGTCCAGTACACATGGGAACCGACTGCCCCAGGGGTGAAAACACAGCCCTACCATCTGCCATGGACTGATCCAGATGGAACTGGAACAGGTGAAAGCTCTTGCACACTCACAATACATTGATGACATGATCATGTGGGGTGATGCAGCAGATGAAGTTTTTGAGAAAGGGGGGAAAATAATCCAAATTCTGCTGAAAGCCATAAAATGGGGTAAGGTCAAGGGACCTGCACAGGAGATTCAATTTTTGGGAATAAAATGGCAAGATGGATGTAGACAGATCCCCACAGATGTGATCAACAAGATAACAGCAATGTCTCCACCAACTAATAAGAAAGAAACACAAGCTTTCCTAGGTGGTGTTGGATACTGGATAATGCACATCCCAAATTAAAGTTTGATTATAAACCCTATCTATCATGTGACCCGGAAGAAGAATGATTTTAAATGGGGCCCTGAGCAACAACAAGTCTTTGAACAAGTTAAACAAGAGCTAGTTCATGCAGTAGCCCTTGGACCAGTCCGGACAGGGCCAGATGTGAAAAATGTGTTCTACACCACAGCTGGGGAGAATGGTCCTACCTGGAGCCTCTGGCAGAAAGCTCTAGGGGAGACTCAAGGTCGTCCCGTCGGCTTTTGTGATCGGGGATACAGAGGATCTGAGGCCAGCTATACCCCAACTGAAAAAGAGATATCTGGAGCCTTTGAAGGGGTTTGAGCTGCTTCAGAAGTGATTGGCACTGGAGCACAGCTCCTCCTGGCACAATAGTTGCCCGTGCTGGGCTGCACATTCAAAGGCAGGGTCAAACCCATCTGGGCTGCTGCACTGTGGCAAGATATTGCTGCCTGGGTGCAGAACCTGCTGGTGAAGTTATACCATGTAGATGTAGCCACTAAAGAACACCAGAACAACCAACAAGTAGATAAAGCTGCTAAGATTGAAGTGGCTCAGATGGACTTAAATTCGCAGCATAAGGGTGAATTATTTTTGGGCCAGTGGGCCCATGACACCTCAGGCCACCAGGGCAGAGATGCAACATATAGATGTGCTTGTGATCGAGGGGTGGACACTATTGCCCATGTTATTCATGAGTGTGAAACATGTGCTGCAGTTAAGCAAGCTAAACGGTTAAAGCCTCTTTGGTATGGAGGATGATGACTTAAATACACATATGGGGAGCCCTGACAGATTGATTATATCACACTCCCACCGACCCACCAACACAAACGCCATGTGCTTACCATGGTGGAAGCAACCACCGGATGGCTGGAAACACAGGCTGTGCTCCATGCCACTGCACTGTATGAGACACGGCACCTCAGAGAGAAATGAATCAGACAGTGGGACTTATTTTCGGAACAAACTTATAGACACTTGGGCCAAAGAGCATGGCACTGAGTGGGTATATTACATCTCCTACCATGCACCAGCCTCTAGGAAAATCGAACAGTTCAACGGGCTGTTAAAAACTACACTGAGAGCAATGGGTGGTGGGACTTTCAAACATTGGGATACACATTTACCAAAAGCCACCTGGTTGGTCAACACTAGGGGATCTTCCAACAGGGTTGGCCCAGCCCAGTCAGAACTGTTATGTACTGTAGAAGGGGATAAAGTTCCTGTGGTGCACATAAAGAATTTGCTGGGGAAGACAGTCTGGGTTATTCCTGCTTCAGGCAAAGGCAAACCCACTCATGGGTTTGCTTTTGCTCAGGGACTCAGATATACTTGGTTGGTAATGCGGGAAGATGGGGAAGTCCGATATGTACCTCAAGGGGATTTGATTTTAGGGGAAAACAGCCAACGAACCCAATTGTATGCTGTTGCCTACTATGTAGCACTTTTATAGCTCACCACCTAGATGTCATCAGGTCACCAGCGACTGGCCCTGACTTCCCTCTGATCATCATCCCAACAGAGAATGAACTTTGACGAAACCAGACTAGCTCAATAGTGACCAGATCAGTTCCGCGGTGTCATCAGCATGCAGCTGTCCAACACTGCACATCCTGCTCTGGAAAGCTGTTACAAGAAATGGAGCCTAACATCATGGACAGGATGAATTCATCAGCTTTATAGGGATTGGTCCATTCACTATGGAATGATATTTCTCTCTTTGTGTGTGTGTGGATCTATATATATATATATATATGGGGCAAGAGCGATGGTATATATTGAAAAATTTTGGATCTGAGCATGACATGAATGGTATGGAATAATGGGTGGATCCTATCCTGGATTCAACAGTAGTAATCATTTTTCTTCTTCTTAGTAGCTGGTGCAATGCTGTGGTTTTGACTTTCAGCCTGGGAACAGTGCTGATAACACACCAATGGTTTTAGTTGATGCTAAGTAATGTTTACTCCAACCAAGGACTTTCAGAGTCTCATGCTCTGCCAGGGAGGAGGGGAAGCTGGGAGGAAGCAGAGACAGAACACCTGACCCAAACTAGCCAAAGAGGTATTCCATACCACAGTATATCATGCCCAGTGGGGGGAGTTCACCAGTAGGGCTAGACTGCTTCTCAGGTCATGCTGGGCACTGGTCAGTAGGTCGTGAGCGCTTGTATTCTCTTCCCTTGTTGTTTCCCTTATCATTATTATTGGTGGTAGCAGTAGTGGGTTTGTGTTGTGCCTTAGTTACTGGACTGTTCTTATCTCAACCCGTGGTAGTTATATTCTTTTGATTCTCTTCCCTCTCCCTCCGGGAGCAGGGGGAGGAAAGGGGGGGAATGAACAAGCATCTGCGTGGTTCTGAATTACCAGCTGGGCTTAAACCATGACATCTCCCCTTGCTTTTTTCCTTATCATCATTTGTATTATTGGTAGTAATAGTAGTTTTGTATGGTACCTTTGGAGGCAGTGTTCTCACAGGAGAATGAATAATTGGTACATAAACTGAAAATCCTGAAAGGATGAGAGGACCGAGGAAGCCTAAGCAAGCAAGATAAGAAGCAGCTGGATTTCACCGAGTTAATGAGAACTGTGGACTGTTGGCAAGCTTTCGAGGTCAAGTTCCCACACCTGTGCTTAACCAATTATATGTTAGTTGCAAAGGGTCTTCAAGACATGTATCCAATCATAATATGCCAAATCACTGTAAGTGCATGTAAGAAATAGTATTTAAGGGGTTAAGGCTTTGTAATGAATGGCTTTTTGTCTGATCATATTGATCTCTGACTGTGTCCATATATATTCTGCGGCACATACCTTAGTTGTTGGACTGTTCTTATCTCAGCACATGGGATTTACATTCTTTCAATTCTCCTCCCCATCCCTCCAGGAGCAGGGGTGGGGAAGAAGTGGGGGAGTGAGTGACCAGCTGCATGGTTCTGATTTACTGGCTGGCCTTAAAGCACAACAAATATTTAATGGCCATGCAGAAGTCAGACTTGTCATGAGTGAGTGCTGGATATTGTTATTAATTCCATAAGCAGTCATATACACCTCTGGTCACCCAGTGTTTTCCAGGTTTCCTCACACCATGGTCCGAGGCTGGACTGCAGTGCTGTCTTGCTCATTCTCATTGCAATAGCTCCTTGTCATAGCCATCCTGTGACTAGTAACTTGATATCTAACGTCACAGAAATGATATTTTCAGCAAATTATGATGCCTTATAGTTCTGTAAATATAGTGGAATAACGTCTTCAGCTTTAACATTTAGCTTATCATGTTGGAGAAAGTAGCATTTTCTTAACTAAACCCAGTATAATGCAGTCTGCTCCTTCTGGAGCAGTTTTATATTCTCTCCCTTTTTTATTTCCCTTATCATTATTATTATTAGTGGTTATAGTAATAGTTTTGTCTTATACTTTATTTATTGGACTGTTCTTATCTCAACCCATGGGAGTTACATTCCTTCTATTCTCTTTCCCATCCTGCCGGGAGAAAGGGGAGGAAGAAGTGGGGGAGTGAGCAAGTGCCTGCGTGGTTCTGACTTACTGGATGGGCTTAAACCACGACAGGGTCTGTACACGTGTGGAGCTGGATAGATCATCTCTTAGTTGTTTGAACTCCTGAGACAGGAGTTTTTCCACAGCTGAAATGATGGAAGGGGTGAGACTGTCTTCAAACTCCATCACTTCATCCACTGTTGATGCCGCTACCTCACTCAAGATCATTTTTGCCAATGAGTTGGCATATGATGATGGTGCACTCCATATAAATTTCAGCCACATGGATCTTGTACATTTGACTTCATCTGGATCTATGGGTGCATTCCCAGCATGCAACCTACGATAGATCATCTCTAGAATGGCCAATTCCCTCAGGTACTGGATGCCTCTCTCTATTGTGGTCCACTTGCCTTGACAACATGTAAAATCATAGAATCATAGAATCGTTAGGGTTGGAAAGGATCTTAAGATCATCTAGTTCCAAACCCCCTGCTGTGGGCAGGGACACCTTACACTAAATCATATCACCCAAGACCTCGTCCAACCTGGCCTTGAGCACTGCCAGGGATGGAGCATTCACAACCTCCCTGGGCAACCTATTCCAGTGCCTCAGCACCCTAACAGGAAAGAATTTCCTTCTTATGTCCAACCTAAACTTCCCCTGTTTAAGTTTTAAACTGTTACCCCTTGTCCTGTCACTACAGTCTCTAATGAAGAGTCCCTCTCCAGCATCCCTATAGGCCCCCTTCAGATACTGGAAGGCTGCTATGAGGTCTCCACACAGCCTTCTCTTCTCCAGGCTGAACAGCCCCAACTTCCTCAGCCTGTCTTCATACGGGAGGTGCTCCAGTCCCCTGATCATCCTTGTGGCACTTCTCTGGATTTGTTCCAACAGTTCCATGTCCTCTTTATGTTGAGGACACCAGAACTGCACACAATACTCCAGGTGAGGTCTCGCGAGAGCAGAGTAGAGGGGCAGGATCACCTCCTTTGACCTACTGGTCACGCTCCTTTTGATGCAGCCCAGGATACAGTTGGCTTTTTGGGCTGCAAGTGCACACTGTCAGCACATGTTCATTTTCTCATCAACCAACACCCCTAAGTTCTTCTCTGCAGGGCTGCTTTGAATCTCTTCTCTGCCCAACCTGTAGCTGTGCCTGGGATTGCTCCAACCCAGGTGTAGGACCTTGCACTTGGCATGCTTAAACCTCATGAGGTTGGCATCAGCCCACCTCACAAGTGTGTCAAGGTTCCTCTGGATGGCATTCCTTCCCTCCAGGGTGTCAACCGAACCACACAGCTTGGTGTCATCGGCAAACTTGCTGAGGGCGCACTCAATCCCACTGTCCATGTCAGCGACAAAGATGTTAAACAAGACCGGTCCCAACACTGATCCCTGAGGGACGCCACTCGTTAGAGGTCTCCAGCCGGACATTGAGCCATTGATGACAACTCTTTGTGTGCAGCCATCCAGCCAGTTCTTTATCCACCGAGTGGTCCATCCCTCAAATTGATGTCACTCCAATTTAGAGAGAAGGATGTCGTGTGGGACAGTGTCGCACGCTTTGCACAAGTCCAGGTAGATGACATCAACTGCTCTACCCCTGTCCATCAGTTCTGTAGCCCCACCATAGAAGGCCACCAAATTGGTCATGCAGGATTTCCCCTTAGTGAAGCCATGCTGGCTGTCACCCAGCACCTTGTTGTTTTTCATGTGCCTTAGCATGCCTTCCAGGAGAATCTGCTCCAAGATTTTGCCAGGCACAGAGGTAAGACTGACTGGTTTGTAATTCCCTCGGTCATACATTTTCACCTTCTTGAAAATGGGGGTTATATTTCCCTTTTTCCAGTCATCAGGAACTTCACCTGACTGCCATGATTTCTCAAATATGATGGCCAGCGGCTTTGCCACTTCATTCGCCAGCTCCTTCAGGACCCGCGGATGGATCTCATCAGGACCCATGGACTTGTGCACGTTCAGATTTTTAAGATGGTCTCGAACCAGTTCCTCTCCTACAGTGGGCCCAAGGTCTTCATTCTCACAGTCCCTGCATCTGCCTTTCAAGACTTGGATGGTTTGGTCATAGCCTTTGCCAGTGAAGAAAAAAGCAAAGAAGTCATTCAGAACCTCAGCCTTCTCCAAATCCTGTGTAGCCAGTTCTCCTGAGAGCTTCCTGAGGGGGCCTACATTCTTCCTAGTCTGTTTTTTATTTGCTATTTACCTGTAGAATCCCTTCCTGTTATCTTTAATACCTCTAGCTAAGTTTAATTCTAACTGAGCCTTAGCTTTCCTAACCTGGTCCCTAGCTTCTCAGACAACATCCCTTACTCTTCCCATGCCACCTGTCCTTGCTTCCACTTATTATAAGCCGCTTTTTTCATTTGAGTTTTCCTCAGGAGCTCCTTATCCATCCAAGGAGGTCTCCTGGCCCTCCTGCTGCACTTCCTTCTGGTTGGGATGCAACACTCCTGAGCTTGCAGCAGGTGATCCTTGAATATCAACCAACAGTCTTGGGCCCCTCTGCCCTCTAGGGCTGTATCCCATGGAACCTTACTAAGCAGGTTCCTGAAGAAGCCAAAGTCTGCTCCTTTGAAGTCCAGGGCAGTGAGCTTGCTTCACGCTCTTCTCACTGTCTTGAGGATCTCAAATTCGAGCATCTCATGATCGCTGCATCCAAGGCTGCCCTGGAGCATCACATTTCCAACGAGCCCTTCCCTGTTGGTGAGCATGAGGTCCAGTTTGGCACCTCTCCTTGTTGGCTCCTCTATTACTTGCAGAAGGAAGTTGTCTTCTATACAATTGAGGAACCTCCTGGATTGCTTGTGCTGGGCCGTACCGTCCTTCCAACAGATGTCAGGGTGGTTGAAGTCACCCATGAGAACAAGGGCCTGTGAGCGTGAGGCTTTTCCTATCTGTCTATGGACTGCTTCATCCTTGTAGGGAAGCCTTTCCTTCACAGCTGCCAAGAGCTGCCTCTAGAGACCGAGGGCTCGTTTCTCTTTTGCAATCACTTTGTCAATTCCCCCAGCTGCTTCGCTTCTATACCTTCTAGATCATGACCATCTGCCCTATTGTCCCAGCACCTAATCATCCAGGATATGATGTATTAACCTGGAAGACAGCCGAAATCTTTTTCCATGTTCTACAGCTCAGTCAAGGACAGGGATTGAGAAGTTACCCCTTCTTCTCCCTCTTCCTCTTTCTCTGTTTCTTGTACTAATTCCTCTCGTTCAGATGTCGCCCCCTCTAGTTCTGGCATGGAGTCTTCTTCATCTTCCTTCAGTACACAAGTTGCTTTTCATGCTTTTCATTTGCTTTTCCTTATGCTTATAGGGGCAACTGACAGTGGCACAGATTTGTCCTTTGGTTCAGCTGCAGTGCCTGCTGGCAGGGTTGGAGTGGCTGCAGTGTCTGTCACTGGGGATGGTGTGGCTGCTGTGCTCATTGCTGGGGATGGAGTAGCCATGTTGTCTGTTGCTTTGCCATCAGATCCAGAGACATCTTTTTCCCCTTGAGGGTACTGGATAGTGTTGATCAGGGCTCTGTCGGTGTAGGCCAAACCCTGGCACATTGCAGTGAGTTGTCCCTCTCAGGTATTGCCAGGACGACAGCACACCTTGTCTAAGTGTTCTGCTATTTTTTCTGGTTTCACACTTTCTCAGGAGTGAAGTTCCAAAGCACTGGAGGGGCCAACCAGCTTAGGAGCTTGCCCATACTGTCCCACGCACCCTGCCATTCATGACTGTTCAGCCTCAGGGAAGATTTCTTGGTGGTATTCTTAGATTGTCATTTAACCTTAGCCAAGACCTGAGCCCAACCCTGCTTACCTTCTGAGATCAGATGAGATTGGGTGTTCTCGGGGTGGTATGGCCGTCGGTAAAGCACATGCAATATATGCAGCAACATGCTGATTCACAGCAAAAGGAGCAGGCTGGTTTCAAGGGTACTCAAAGGGTATTCACAACCTTTAGAATTCTCAAATGCTGCTGTAAATAGCCCAGTGGGGGAGAGAAGGATGTGAGGGGATGTCTCCTTCATAGGTTGACCCTCCAAGCTGGTAAAAAAAGAAGTGTAATTGTTAATAATTCCATTACATGCCTCACAAAGTATAAAGGTGATGGCTATGCTGCGAACACATACCAGACCAGTTTCATGATCAATGATTCTATTGTATCACAAGCCATCATCATAAAGTATACTGAAACAAGAGCCTTAGCCCAGGCCCCAAAGCTGATAAACACTAAAACAGCAAATATGGGCTGCAAGTAAGGTGTGACATAATGAAACTTTAAGACCAATCGCAACAACTCTGAGAGCAAATAAATCAAAGTTGTGATACATGATTATTAATCTGAAACAATGAATGGTTATTACAAATACGTTTAGACACACTCTGGTTAGATCTGTTGTTATTTCAACCATTTGTGCCCCACGTTGGGCACCAAAAAGGACTGTTGTGTTTTAAGCCCAGGTGGTAACTCAGAAACGTGCAGCAACTCCCTCACTGCCCTCCTTCTTCTCCCCCACTTCCAGAGGGATGGGGTGGAGAATCAAAAGAATGTAAATCCATGGGTTGAGATAAGAATAGTTCATTAACTGAAGTGGAATACAGTACTACTTCTAATAGTAAAAATGAGGGAAAAAACGAGGGGAAAGAATATAAAGCTAAAAAGGGAAAGGAATAAAACCCAATAATCACAAGTGATGCATAATGCAATTTCTCACCACCCGCCAACTGATACCCAGACTGACCCGAGCAGTGATCTGGGCCTTCCAGGTAATTCCCCCCAGTTTATATATTCAGCATGACGTGCTGTGGTATGAAATACCCCTTTTGCTAGTTTGAGTCAGGTGTCCTTTATCTGCTTCCTCCCAGCTTTCTTTGCCCCTCCTCACTGGCAGAGCATGAGTGACTGAGAAGTCCTTGATTGGGGTACGCATTACTTAGCAACATCTAAAAACATTGGTGTGTCATCAGCACTGTTCCCAGACTAATGTTGAAACACAGCACTGCACCAGCTGTGTGAAGGAGAAAAATATCTGTTGCAGCTGAACCCAGGACAAATGGCTTTTCACTGTTTACCTGCTCCAGCAATTATTTCCTGGTTTTTAGCCAAACAGTGATTCACATGGCATATAAAGGTTTCATTCAACTTCTGTTTTCAGTTTCTAGTGTTCTGGTGTTTTCCTGCAATTTCACTTCCAGAAGATATACTACCTTTTTCTTCCCTTATAACCTCCTACTACATTCAATTTACCATCATTTGTCTACTCCAACTCTTCCTTTCATGCTGTTAGAACAGAGCTTTGCTTGACAGTTAGGGGCTGCCGCAGCCTCTTCTTTGCTTTTGAAGATTTTTACATTTATCATAGAGTTTTAAGTTTCCCATATTCTCCTCTGTATGGAAAAGAGCTTTTTCTTCCAGCAAATACATTCTCACATGGGACCATGTTCTGATGCATGGTCTTAACTATGCAGAACGACACAGAGAAGAACTCTGCTTTGCAAGATCTCTTTTATGAGGCCTTGTACCCAGCAACAGATGTTGGAACTGGTGTCCATTAAGTAACAACGCTACATACTTTTTTCTTCTTTCCTTTGTTTAAGAAGCATGACTCCACTTTTAGGCAAATAGCAGCAAGGTGTTTGCATGTAAAAAGCAGTGAATAATCATGCTGTTCTGTTCAGTAAACAAAATTGTTTTCTAGAATTGATAATGAATCACAGAAGATACCTTGCTAAACACATCTGCTTTAGTGTAAGGCCAGAGCCTTTAAATGCATAACCTTGCACTCAGAAGTAACATCTGAATATTAAATATAATTTTTACTATGAGCTAGTTTTGTCACACTTCCTTGATGATTAAAAAATGCAATATCATTATCCCTTCCACAACCTGGGAGAAATATAATGTAAGTAAACTGATTAGAAGTGCTTATTTATGCCAAAACATCTGACATTAAATTGCACAGTCTATTGCAGAATAGCCAAACTTGACTCATTGTGAATCTGTCAAAAATAGAAAGAGATAGGTAATGTTGCCATGAAAGTCAGTCGGGGAAAGTCTCCAAGACTCATTTTGGGATCCTGGAAAGCAGCATTCTTTATTGCATCGCTGGGCACACATGCGAATCACTTTGCATAAGTGAGCGTGCCCATTACTTGCTGGCAGCAGTTTTATATTTAGCATACTCATGCATATTTACAGAGTTTCCAGGAGCTAATTATAATATTTGCATCCTAATTAAGCATGCGCTTTCTTGCTGAATGGGGGTCTCTGGTGGTCACTGATAGTCTTCCTCACTAGATTTACTGAATGACCTCAGTGCTTGCACATGCTTGCAAGGTCCTAATGCTGAGTTAGCAGTTGGTATGTCCTTGCTTCTGTTCTGTTAGAGTCTCACTTCATGTCTGGTGCCGCTCTTCTAGCTTGAAGACTGTGTCGTGGTTTAAACCCAGACAGCCAGCTCATTCACTCACTCCCCCCCCCCCTTTTCCTCCCTCTTCTTTATTCCCCCCCCCCTTTTCCCGCTCCTGGAGGGATGGGGAGGAAAATCAAAAGAATGCAACTCCCATGGGTTGAAACAAAAACAGTCCAGCAACCAATGTACAACAAAAATTACTACCGCTACCACCAACGGCAACAATGCTAAGAGAAAATAACAAGGGAAGAGAATATGATACCACCCACCAAAAAATGAGTCTGACCCACAAGACCCCATGTCCTTTCGAGCAACTCCCAGTTACCCCCCCAGGCATGACATGCTGTGGTATGGAATACCTCTTTGACTAGCTTGGGTCAGGTGTCCTGTCTCTGCTTCCTCATGACTTCCCCTCCTCCCTGGCAGAGCATGAGCCTCACAAAGTCCTTGGTCAGGGTAAATATTACTTAGCAACAACTAAAACCATCGGTGTTATCAGCACTGTGCCCAGGCTGAAAGTCAAAACGCAGTGCTGCACCAGCTACCCAGAAGGAGAAAAATTGACTGATACTGCTAAACCGAGGACAGTATCCACCCCTTATTCCATACCATTCACGTCATGCTCAGATCCCACATTTTCAATATACCATCGCTCTCACATATATATACATCCACGTACACACACAGACCGAGAGAAAGAGATCATTTCTTAGTGCATGGTCCGATTCCTATAATGCTGCTGAGTCCATTTGGTCCATGATGTCAGGTTCCATCCCTTGTAACAATCTTTCAGGGCAGGAAAGGCTGTGTGCAGTGTTGGATCTTTGCCTGCTGATGCTGATCTTTACTGCAGAACTCTTCTGGTTCTATCAAAGTTCATTCTCTGTTGGGATGATGGTTGGAGGGAAGTCAGGGCTAGTCGCTGGTGACCTGAAAACATCTAGTTGATGGGCTATAAAAGTATTACACAGCAGGCAACAGCATACAATTAAGTTCATTGGCTGTTTTCCCCTAAAATCAAATCCCCTTGAGGTATACCTTGGACTTCCCCATCTTCCCGCATTACCAACCAAGTATATCCAGGTCCCTGAGCAAAAGCAATCCCACGAGTGGGTTTGCCTTTACCTGAAGCAGGAATAACCCAGACTGTCTTCCCCAGCAAATTCTTTATGTGCACCACAGGAACTTTATCCCCTTCTGCAGTACATAACAGTTCTGACTGAGCTGGGCCAACCCTGTTGGAAGATTCCCTAGTGTTGACCAACCAGGTGGCTTTTGGTAAATGTGTATCCCAATGTTTGAAAGTCCCACCACCCATTGCTCTCAGTGTAGTTTTTAACAGCCCATTATACTGTTCTATTTTCCTGGAGCCTGGTGCATGGTAGAGGATGTGATATACACACTCAATTCCATGCTCTTTGGCAAAACTGTCTAGAAGGTTATTCCGGAAATGAGTCCCATTGTCTGACTCACTTCTCTCTGGGGTGCCGTGTTGCCACAAAATCTGTTTCTCAAGGCCCAGGATAGTGTTCCGGGAAGTGGCATGGGGCACAGCATATGTTTCCAGCCATCCGATGGTTGCTTCCACCATGGTAAGCACATGGCGCTTGCCTTGGCAGGTTGGTGGCAGTGTGATATAGTCAACCTGCCAGGCCTCCCCATATTTATACTTCAACCATCGTCCTTCATACCAAAGAGGCTTTAACCGTTTAGCTTGTTTAATTGCAGCACATGTTTTACCCTCATGATTAACCTGGGCAATAAGTGTCCATTTTTAAGTCCACTCCTCGATCACAAGCCCATCTATATGTTGCATCTCTGCCCTGATGGCCTGAAGTGTCATGGCCCCACTGGGCCAAAAATAATTCACCTTTATGTTGCCAAACTAAGTCCATCTGATCCACTTCAATCTTAGCAGCTTTATGCACTTGTTGGTTGTTTTGGTGTTCCTCAGTGGCCTGACTCTTGGGTACATGGGCATCTACATGATGTGCCTTCACCACCAGGTTCTGCACCCAGGCAGCAATATCTTTCCACAGTGCAGCAGCCCAGATGGGTTTACCTCTGCATTGCCAGTTGCTCTGCTTCCATTGCTGCAACCACCCCCACAGGGCATTTGGCACCATCCATGAGTCAGTAGAGGTAAAGTACTGGCCACTTTTCTCATTCAGCAATGTCCAGGGCCAGCTGGATGGCTTTCACCTCAGCAAACTGACTCGATTCACCCTCTCCTTCAGCAGTTTCTGCAACTTGTCGTCAAGGACTCCATTCAGCTGCCTTCCATCTTCAATGCTTTCCCACAGTATGGCAGAACCCATCAGTAAACAAGGCATACTGCTTTTCACAGATATACAGATATACAAAACCTAAAGCTTTCATCTATAGAAAAGTTAGCTAAATTCTTCTGTAGAGAAACTTCCAGTGTTAAACCTATCAGAGCCATGAGACTTTAGCCAGTTCAATCAATGATCCTGACATTTTGTCTCATACTTTTTCCAGTGGGTGGGATTGGCAGCACTGCTGTAATGGTGTGGTTGGAAGAGTACTTCTTAGTTTCTTTACAAAGAGCATCACTATGTAAGAATGTAGAGACTTTCATGGTTTGTAAAAATGAAAAGTTCATATGGGGTGTTCAGAGAAATGGTATTTCTGCCTACCCTTACTGGCCTGATAAGAATTTATCTACACCACATGCTACTCAGCTTTTCTTGGGA
Source organism: Pezoporus wallicus (assembly GCF_028554395.1). Lineage (NCBI taxonomy): Eukaryota > Metazoa > Chordata > Aves > Psittaciformes > Psittacidae > Pezoporus > Pezoporus wallicus. The sequence goes on along the minus strand of NW_026641343.1, from coordinate 49,108 downwards.
CAGGAAGACCTAAAAAGTAGCTGAGTGGTTCCATCCTAGTGCTTCTCTCCCTATCTGAATCATCAAGCCTTGTCTTTAGTAACTGCTCTTTCAGAGTAGGCAAGGTCCTGGGCAGTAGGGAACAGCAGGCTGCTGTCAGTGCCAGCTTGCTGTTCTGCTAGTTAGCTGATTTTCCAATAAAACCAACATGATCATTAAATACAACTTCCTTATACCTTAGTGACTAGAAAAATATCAACATGCTGTGGTTCTATACAGGAGCACCTGTGGGGTCTGAGAAAGAGAAACAAGATGTCTCTACTATTTTTGGCACTCACGGTTGATATTTCTTCCATTTGCGGACCATCTGTGCCATTTTCTGATGACAAAACTGATCCCTGAGGGCACAACTGATATTAATGAGATGTAAATGAGAGATGAGGTGAAAGATGACAGTGTCATCAATCAAAGAAATAAAGAACAGTATCATGAATAAGCACAGAACATTCACAGGACAGAAATGAACTGTATGTATCATTGTTGAACAGGTTATTTATTTATTTATTTATTTATTTATTTTAAAGGTAATGCATTGGAAAAAAGATAATCAGAGCATGAAACAGATCTGACAATGGTAACTCTTAGCAAACACTTTTACGGGCATATATTGTAGGGGATTGAGGAAGAGAAAGATGAGACATTTATTTATTTGTGACAGTGAAAGAAGACATGTGGCAATGGAAAGCAGGTATTATACACTTCCTGTTCATGAAAGAAAGGTTTGATGTTTTCATGGTTCACCACATGAATAAAGAAAGAGAACGAAAGATGATATTTAAACAAAGGTCTTGAAAGATTTAATCTGGAAGCCTATGACATATGTCTTGGTATGTTAAATAATCTTGAAGCCTGGTAGAATATGAAAATTTCACCAGGACTTTTTCTTGTAACTAGTACAGACCTTTACTCTGGGTGACACGATCACAATGAACTCAACTAGAAAAATACTCTACCAGAGGCCTTTTCTGAAGATGTCAAGGAGATCAGAATACTAAATGCATGTCATGGTATAAGCCCAGCCAGCAACCCAGAACTACGCAGCCGCTCACTCACTCCCCCCCACTTCCTCCCCACACTCGCGGAGGGATGGGGAGGAGAATCAAAAGAATGTAACTCCCATGGGTTGAGATAAGAACTGTCCAATAAATAAGGTATAACACAAAACCACTACTGCTACCACCAATAATAATAATAATAAGGGAAATAACAAGGAAAGACAAGAAATAACAAGAATATAGAATATGTTCTATAGAATATAGAAATAACAAGAATAACAAGAAATAACAACCGCTCACCACCCACTGACCGATACCCAGCCTGACCTGAGCAGCGATCTGGGCCTTCCGGGTAAATGCCCCCAGTTTATATACTGGGCATGGCGTGCTGTGGTATGGAATACCTCTTTGGCTAACTTGGGTCAGGTGTCCTGCCTCTACTTCCTCACAGCTTCCCCTCCTCCCTGGCAGAACATGAGACTCAGAAAGTCCTTGGTCAGAGTAAACATCACTTAGCCACAACTAAAAACATCGGTGTTATCACTGTTTTTCCCAGGCTGAAAGTCAAAACCACAGCACTGCACCAGCTACAAAGAAGGAGAAAAATGACTGCTACTGTTGAACCCAGTACAGTATCCACAGTATCCACCCCTTATTCCATACCATTCACGACATCTAGATCTAACATTTTTCAATATATACCATCACTCTTGTCTCATATATATATACACATACCCACACACACACAAAGAGAGAGAGAGATCATTCCTTAGTGCATAGACCAATCCCTATAAAGCTGCTGAGTTCATCCGGTCCATAATGTTGGGCTCTATCTCTTGTAACAGTCTTGCATAGCAGGAGAGGCTGTGTACAGTGTTGGACTGTTGCCTGATGATGATACTGCAGAGCTCGTCTGGTTTCATCAAAGTTCATTCTTTTTGGGATGATGGATGGAGTGACGTCAGGGCCGGTCACTGGTGACCTGAAGACATCTAGTTGGTGGGCTATAAAAGTGCTACATAGCAGGTAACAGCATACAATTGAGTTTATTGGCTGTCTTCCCCTAAAATCAAATACCCTTGAGGTACACATCAGACTTCCCCATCATCCTACATAAAACACCATGTATATACAAGTCCCTGAGTATATACAAATGCCACAAGTTGGTTTGCGTTTACCTGAAGCAGGAATAAACCAGACTGTCTTCCCCAGCAAATTCCTCATATGCACCACAGGAACTTTATCCCCCTCTGTAGTATGTAAAAGTTCTGACTGGGTTGGGTCAGCCCTGTTGGCAGATCCTCTGGTGATGACCAACCAGGTGGCTTTTGGTAAATGTGTATCCCAATGCTTGAAAGTCCCATGACCCATTGCTCTCAGTGTAGTTTTTAACAGCCCATTGTACCGTTCGATTTTCCTGGAGCCTGGTGCATGGTAGAGGATGTGATATGCACACTCAATTCCATGCTCTTTGGCAAAACTGTCTAGAAGGTTATTCCGGAAATGAGTCCCATTGTCTAACTCAATTCTCTCTGGGGTGCCGTGTCGCCACAAAATCTGTTTCTCAAGGCCCAGGATAGTGTTCCGGGCAGTGGCGTGGGGCACAGCGTATGTTTCCAGCCATCTGGTGGTTGCTTCCACCATGATAAGCACATGGCGCTTGCCTTGGCAGGGTGGTGGGAGTGTCTTATAATACATCAGCCAGGCCTCCCCATATTTGTACTTCATCCTCCATACCAAAGAGGCTTTAACCATTTCGCTTGCTTAATTGGAGCACGTTTCACAGTCATGAATAATGTGGGCAGTAGTATCCATTTTTAAGTCCACACCTCGATCTGTATGTTGAATCCCTGCCCTGATGGCCTGAAGTGTCATGGGCCCACCAGGCCAAAAATAATTCACCCTTGTGTTGCCAATCTAAGTCCATCTGAGTCTCTTCAATCTTAGCAGCTTTATCCAGCTATTGGTTGTTGTGCTTTTCCTCAGTGGCCCAACTCTTGGGTACATGAGCATCTACATGGCGTGCCTTTACCACCAGGTTCTGCACCCAGGCAGCAATATCTTTCCACAGTGCAGCAGCCCAGATGGGTTTACCTCTGCATTGCCAGTGGCTCTGCTTCCATAGCTACAACCACCCCCACAGGGCATTTGCCACCATCCATGAGTCAGTACAGAGATAAAGCACTAGCCACTTTTCTCCTTCAGCAATGTCCAGGGCCAGCTGGATGGCTTTCACCTCGGCAAGCTGATGCTATTCACCCTCTGCTTCAGCAGTTTCTGCAGCTTGTCTTTGAGGACTCCATGCAGCTGCCTTCCATCTCCGATGCTTTCCTACAACACAGCAGGACTCATCAGTAAACAAGGCATACTGTTTTTCTCTTTCTGACAGTTTATTATATGTTAGGGCCTCTTCAGCAGGCATCACCTAATCCTCTTGTGACGTTCCCAACTCCTTGCCCCCAAGCCAGTCCATTATGACTTCTAGAACTCTTGGACAACTGGGATTTCCTATTCGAGCTCATTGTCTAATTGGTGCAGCCCACTTACTCCATGTAGCATCAGTTGCATGATGTGTAGAGAAGGCCCTGCCTTTGAAAGTCAAGCCCAGCATGGGCAACCAGGGTGCCAGAGGAGCTGTCCTTCAGTGCCAATCACTTCCGAAGCAACTCGAACCGCTTCTTAGGCTAACGGTATCTCTTTTTCAGTTGGGGTATAGATGGCTTCAGATTCTATGTATCCCTGACTCCAAAGGCTGAGGAGTCTACCTCAAGTCTCCCTGGAGCTTTATGCCAGTGGTTCCTGGTAGGACCATTCTCCCCAGCTGTGGTGTAGAGTACATTTTTTACATCTGGCCCAGTCCGGACTGGTCCAAGGGCTACTGCGTGAACTATCTCGCGTTTAATTTGCTCAAAGGCTTGTTGTTCCTCAGGACCCCGTTTAAACTCATTCTTCTTCTGGGTCACATGAGAGAGAGGGTTTACAATCAAACTGTAATTTGGGATGTGGATTCTCCAGAACTCCGCTGCACCCAAGAAAGCTTGCGTTTATTTCTTATTAGTTGGTGGAGACATTGCTGTTATCTTGTTGATTACATCTGTGGAGATCTGTCTACATCCATGTCACCATTTTATTACCCAAAATTGAATCTCCTGTGCAGGTCCCTTAACCTTACTCCGTTTTAAGGCAAAACCGGCTTTCAGCAGGATTTGGATTAGTTTCCTCCCTTTCTCGATAAATTCTTCTGCTGCGTCACCCCAAATGATTATGCCATGAATGTATTGCATGTGTTCTGGAACTTGCCTCTGTTCCAGGGCAGTCTGGATCATCCCATGGCAGATGGTAGGGCTGTGTTTCCACCCCAGGGGTTGTCGGTTCCAAGTGTACTGGATGCCCCTCCAAGGAAAAGTGAACTCTGGCTTGCAGTCTGCTGCCAAAGGAACTGATAAAAATACATTGGCAATATCACTTGTGGCATCCCACTTGGTTGCCTTTGACTCCATTTCATACTGATGTTCTAGCATGTCCAGTTGTTGCAGAATGACTCTAAGAGAAGGACCATAGAGCCCTGGAGGACTGTGTGAGCAAGGCAGGGGGTGGCCCCCACAGGTAACTGGAGACCGGACATGGGAGGAGAATGTGGAGGAAGCTGTGTGGGGCTAACCAATACTGTTGTGCCAAGGAGGAGTGACTGAATACCACTCCTATATATATGTGAACTGTGTCACAAATAGAGGAGAAGTTGCTTATCACCCATATTGGGTTGGCCTGTCTGTTTCTCCTCGCCGCTTACAAATGGCGCCCGAACAGGGACGCGGACTACAGGGACCCGACTAGCGGGGACCCGGATACAGGGCCCCAGTTAGCGGGGACCCGGTTTACAGGGCCCTGGTTTAACGGGGACCCGGATACAGGGCCCCGGTTAACGGGGACCCGGATACAGGGCCCCGGTTTAACGGGGACCCGGATACAGGGCCCCGGTTAACGGGGACCCGGAACGGCGAGTGAGCGGCGCCGGCGGCAGTGGCCGGGGAGCGCGGGCAATGATGCTGCGGTGGCGTGATGGACCCGGGTGCTTGGACTAACCAAAAGGAATCCGCCGGGTCTAGTGGCTGTAGGGAAGGCTAAGGGATTTTTTGCAGATCCTAATACAATATTTGAGGAGAGTGAGTGGTGAAAGTTTGGTGATGAACTATTTGACTCAGTGCTTAATGATTATAAAAAGGCAAAGAAACTCGGTAAACCACGGAGGGAAGTAATGAACTGTATAAAAAGATACAAGGCAGAAAAGAAAACTGCAACGGTAGCAACGGAGAAACTAGGAACAGACGTGTCCGGTCGGTTGAAACCGGGGGAAGATTACAACTCGTTCCCCACAACTCGTGGGAGCACAAGGTTTCCCACCCCCACCCCCCTTTCTTTTCTCCCCCTCCATCAGAAGGTGCCGCGGAGGAGGTGTAACCCTCTGCTCCCCCACCACCCCGGTTCCAAAAGTAGGGACCTTGAAAAGGACAGAGAAAGTATATTAGAAGGTATACGCATGATAAATGTCGAGGAATCCGAAAGAAAGAGGGTGGTGCCTCGGCGCCGGATCGATTGCGGCGCCATTTTGAAGCATGCAGTAGGAAATAGAGATCATGCGCTAGCGGGAGATTTAAAGGAACTGCAAGCCTCTCCAACCCACTATGCCCTAGAGTGAAAAAAAAAAAAAAAAAAAAAAATTTAACTCAGTTACGAGGAGCCCCCGAATCCCCTGAATCCGAGCTAGATTCATATCCTCTGCTTCCAGACCCTGACTCTTCATCTCCCAGGTCGGTCTGCTCAGACTCACTGGCCCTGGAGACGCTCAGCTGTAACAATGGGTAACCAAGGATGCGATCATTACTGGGGAATTTTCTGCAATGGGTATCTTTGCATATCCTGTGTTTACTACACAGCAGATGGCTAAAGAGTGGGAAGCTCTTGATCTCAAAATAGTTAAGGAGGCCTGACAAACAGTGACCACATATGCGTTAAAATCCTCTTACACTCAAGCTGTATATGTTATGATTTTTTCTTGCAAGTGACAGGGGGAGCCCATACAGTTTCTCTGTGATACTCATGTACTAGAAGTTGGTAAATATAAGTATGTCCAGGTTTCTATCAACCCTTGGAGACCTCTGTAGATACTGCTGGCCACTTCTTCCAACATAGGCTGGCCAACCTGTGTCGGAATGAGTGTGCCTTTTGGTCAGTATAAAAGCCCAAGCCTCATGCGATGTGGGAGAGGCAGAGCCTCTGCGGGGATGCCTGCTAAGCTTGAGCCTGCCACCTCGCACTGCAATGATGCTTCTCGGAGCTGGTTTGCTGTTAGTCTCCACAGGGTCCTTGTGCCACGTTCTGTATGTGGGACTGTAGTGGGAGTAATGATTGCTTTTGCAGGGACTAAAAAAAAAAAAAAAAAAAAAAGGGGGGAGAGAGAGTAATGATGCTGCACTTAACCTGTCTAACTTCTCAAGAACTGAAGAACTGATAACCTGGGGGAGGGGGTATATTTGTGTTCTCCTGCCTACAGGTCCATGGCGACTGCCTGCAAAGTTTGTCAAGCCTTGCCATGAGCTGGACAGACGAATGGAAAAACCTGATGCCTCAGCTACAGGAGCTGACCGTGATTACCCCAAGCAGAATGAGATAGAGGAAGAGAAAAACGAATGACTGCAAAACATCACTTGGGGGCAGATGAAAAGTAACATCCTGAATATGTGTGCTTGTAAAGTAGCTATTATTAGAGGTTGTGATTTTGTGTATAAAACCACCTGTATTTACTAGCTTGCTGCTAATAAGAAACTGCACCTTGTATAGATTTGTCACTTGTAAAAGAGATGTTAGAGTATGGAAATTTGCAGTAGCTGCTAGAAAAATGCTAAGGCAAAACCTAGGAAAATTTTAATACAATGGTAGTGTTATAAAGCAGGTGATGGAACAAATTTAAGAGGGGGGGAGAATTCCACTGGTAAGAAATTTCTTTGGCCAGTCCCTTGCTGCCATCAGCATCTTCAACATGCTGCTGCACCCTGTAATAGTTACTCTGCTAATGTAAATGTGTGTGTGCCTTGCTGTAGTAGCAACTTGTTACTGGATGAAGCAGGTGAAACTGTGCATTGACAACAAGGTGCAAGGACTGAGGCTGACCAAATGCCTGCTACCACAATCAAGGGCAAGACTGGGTTGGCTTCTGTGTTTGCCACCAAGAAGAACCTTTAGCTCCGCTGTTGGCTGCAACCCAGCAGGCGTGGAGCGGTGGGGACACATGCCATGCCAGACCTTGATGTGAAGGATCAGAGAGCTATACAGCCTGTTACCAGAGAGCCATACAGCAGAAAAAAGGGGCAGGCCCAGTAGCCTGTAGTTGGCATATGTTGGAAATATAATCTAGCCCAGATCCCCTGCTCAAGTAGGGGCCATGAGAGGCCTGAAGAAGCTTAAGCAAGCAAGATAAGAGGCTGGAATTCACCAAGTTAATGAGGACTGTGGACTGTTGGCAAGCTTTCAAGGTTGAGTTCTCACACCTGTGTTTAACCAATTATATGTTAGTCACTAAGGGTCTTCAAAACATGTATCCAATCATAATATGCCAAATCACTGTAAGTTCTTCAGCCAGGGCCTTGACTCAACTAAGCAGACTGGGTAGCTGAGTTGCTAAGCAGATAATTCTACATCGAAGGCAATTTCTGATTTGTTTTAATGTTGATTCTGTAAGACATGCAACACTGCAGAACCTTTTGTTGTTGGAACAGGGACATGGATGTGAAGAGTTTGATGGAATGTGTTGTATGAGTCTCTCTGATTATGCTAATTCGATGCACGCACAGCTGAGAACCCTGGCTCAGCTTACCCAGCAATAGTAAATGAGCAATATCCTAAGAATAACTAGATGGTTGTCTTCACAGGGCATTACAGGTTGAGTTAAACACTGCTGTTTAAAGTATTGCACTTATGTATCATTGTTAGGTTAATCATCGTAGCTATTAGACTTGCTTATAGTTGTGTGATAAAACAGGTGAACAGAATAACCCACAATGCCTTGCTCGCACAAAGGAAAAGGGGGGAATTGTTGCAGAATGACTCTAAGAGCAGGACCATAGAGCCCTGGAGGACTGTGCGAGCAAGGCAGGGGGTGGCCCCCACAGGTAACCGGAGACCGGACATGGGAGGAGAATGTGGAGGAAGCTGTGTGTGGCTAACCAATACTGTTGTGCCAAGGAGGAGCGGCTGAATACCACTCCTATATATATGTGAACTGTGTCACAAATAGAGGAGAAGTTGCTTATCACCCATATTGGGTTGGCCTGTCTGTTTCTCCTTGCCGCTTACATCCAGTATGCCGGCACTCAATTGTGGTGTGACTTCATTCAGGCCACGATAGCCTACAGTTAGCCTCCACTCTCCGTTAGACTTTTGCACTGGCTTTATGGGGCTATTAAAGGGTGAGAGGGTCCTACTGATCACTCCTTAGCTCTCCAGTCTATGGATCAGGTTATGGATGGGAATCAAGGAGTCTTGTGTGGTGCGATATTGCCGCCGGTGCACTGTTGTCGTCACAATTGGCACTTGTTGTAGCTTGTGGTCACAGCTGCTCAATTCCCTCAGTCTCCAAAGCAGCAATGCCAAAAGCCCATCAGTAGCCTTTTGGGTCTTTGAAGTACCCTCTCCTGAGGTCGTCTATGCCGAGGATGCATGTAGCCTCTGGACCAGTCACAATGGGGTGCTTTTGCCACTTCCTCCCAGTCAGGCTGATTTCAGCCTCCAGTACAGTCAACTCTTGAGATCCTCCTGTCACTACAGAAATATAAATGGGTTCCACCCCTTGACAGCTTGATGGCATCAGGGTACACTGTGCACTGATATCTACTAGAGCCTTATACTTCTGTGGGACTGATGTGCCAGGCCATCTGATCCACACAGTTCAGTAAGTGTGATTGTCCCCTACCTCCACCTGGTTGGAGGCAGGGCCTCTCTAATAGTCATCACATTGGTCACTTACAGGGGTTAGTCTTCTTTATCAGAGGAGCTGAAGTAAAATCAGCTCTTCCATTCCATCTGGGAACCTGCTCACCAGAGACTGAAGCTGCATCTTTTATGGGATGATCATCCTTGACCTTTGTTCTCCAATTCATGCACCCATTCCTCCAGAGCTGAGGTAGGTTTTCCATCCCACTTCCTCATGTCTTCTCCATGATCCCACAGGTAAAACCTTAGGGTGGCCCGTGGCGTATACCTTCCATATCTTTTCTGTCGAGCACTAGGACGCTTTTTGTTAATGGCTGACACATGGGTTTGTACACGTGAGGAGCTGGATAAATCAGATAGATAGTCTCTCAATTGTTTGAACTCCTGAGACAGTTTTTCCACAGCTGAAATGATGGAAGGGGTGAGATTGTCTTCGAACTCTTGGAGTTTATGAATCATTTCATCCACTGTTGGTGGTACTATGTCATTCCAGGTTACTGTTGCCAATTAGTGGGCATTTGATGACGGTGCATTACGCGTAAATTTCCACCACATGGGTTGTGTACATTCCACTTCATCTGGTTCTGTGTGTGCATTCCTGGCATCTGGCCTGAGATATAGATCATCTTTACAATGGCTAATTCCTTCAGAGTCTGGATGCCTTTCTCTAATGTGGTCCACTTGGCCGAACGACTCATAACATTGTCCTTGTATGGAAATCATTCTTTCTGAGCTGCCAAGAGCCACCTCCAAAGGCTGAGGGACCATTTCTCTTTTGCAATTGCTTTTCCAATTTCCCCTTCCCTAGCAAGTGTTCCCAGCTGCTTAGGTTCCCTACCTTCTAGTTCGTGACCGTTGTCTTCATTGTCCCAGCATCAGAGCAACCAAGTGATGATGTGCTCCCCTGGTTGACAGGTAAAATCTTTTCGCATATTCCGTAGCTCGGTTGAGGTCTGGGGTCGAGAAATCACCTCTTCTTCTTCCTCTAATTCATGTGATAATGACTCCTGATCAGACGCTGTTCCGGATAGTGAGTACATTGTTTCTTTTTTGCTTTTCCCCTTGCATACAGGGGCAGCTGATATTGGCTCGAATTGCTCCACTGGTTTAGCTGCAGTGATTATCACCGTGGTTGGAGTGCATGCAGTATCTGGTGTCGGGGTTTGAGTAGTTGCTATACTTGTCGCTGGGGTTGGTGTAGTTGCTGTACTTGCAGTTGGAGTAGCTGCGTTGTCTGTTGCTTTGCCATCAGATCCAGAGACATTTTTTTCCCGTTGAAGGTGATGGATAATGTTGAACAGGGCTCTGTAAGCATAGGCCAAGCCCCAGCACTTTGCCATGATTTGTCCCTCTCTCTTATGACCAGGTTGACAACACACCTCATTTAAGTGTTTTACTAGTTTTTCTGGATTTTTCACTTGTTTAGTGGTGAAGTTCCAAAGTACTGGAGGGGCCCACTGACCTACATGCTTGCCCATACTATCCCCCACACCCTGCCACTCATGATTTTCCAGCCTCGGGGAAAATCTCTTGGTCCTCCTAGATTGTCTTCTAACCCGAGACAAGACCGAAACCTGACTCTTCTTAACTTTTGAGATCAGACAAAATGGTCGTGGGTAAAACACACACTGTGTACATGTGCCAACATGGTAATCCCCATCATAATCATCAGGCAGGTCTCAAGGGTACCCGAAGGCCATTCAAAACATTCAGAACTCTCAAATGGTGCTGTAAATAGTCTGGTGGGGGAGCTGGGAATGTAAGGGAATGTCTCTTTCACAGGTTGACCACCTGAGGAGGGGAAAAAAAGATGTGTAATTGCTAAACACTTCTATTATCTACCTCCCAAAGTATAGAGGTGGTGACCACACTGAGAATACAAGCCAGATTAGTTTCATGTTCAATGAGTCTATTGTGTTACAAGTCATTACTCTAAAGTACAATAAAACAAGAACCTTAACCCAAGCCCCCCAGCTGATAAACACTAAAACCGCAAATACTGGCTGTAAGTAAGGTACGACATGCTGAAACTCTGAGGTCAAGGACAACAACTTTGAGAGCCAAAAAATCATAATTGTGATGAGTGACTATTAATCTGAAACAGTAAATGCTTTTCACAAATAGGTTTAGACACGCTCTGGTCAGATCTGTCGTTATCTCAACCCTTCATGCCTCACTTTGGGTGCCAAAAAGAACTGTCGTGGTTTAAGCCCAGCCAGCAACTCAGAATCACGCAGCCACTCACACACTCTCCCCCCTTCCTCCCCCCGCTCCCAGAGGGATGGGGAGGAGAATCAAAAGAATGCAACTCCCATGGGTTGAGACAAGAACAGTCCAGCAACCAATGTACAACACAAATCACCACCACTACCACCAATGACAACAATGATAAAGGAGATAACAAGGGAAGAGAACATCACCACTCACCACTCACCAAACAATACCCAGCCTGACCCGAGCAGCGATTTGGGCCTTCCAGGTAACTGCTCCCAGTTTATATAGTGGGCATGACGTGCTGTGGTATGGAATACCCCTTTGGCTAGTTTGGGTCAGGTGTCCTGTCTCTGCTTCCTCCCGACTTCACCTCCTCTCTGGCAGAGCATGAGACTCAGAAAGTCCTTGGTCAGAGTAAGCATCGCTTAGCAACAACTAAAAACATCGGTGTTATCAGTGTTTTTCCCAGGCTGAAAGTCAAAAACACAGCACTGTGCCACCTACTAAGAAGGAAAAAAATGACTGGTACAGCTGAACCCAGAACAGCAGTAATGCAGATAATTTCTGAGAAAGGGAGCAGACACAGAGGGCTTTACCTTGCTGATAGGAGGGTTATTTTTAACTTTTGGACTAGCTGAAAAAGAGGAAAATGCTTGCAAAAGAACGGGAGGGTTTGTGAATCAGATCACAGTATATACAGGAGAGGAGAGTCGCTAGAGAAAGGCCAAGGTAAAAGCGATGCTAGAGCCCCCTTAGGCCAAGCAAAGCTCAGATGTATCTACCAACACTGACACATCTGAAAGCATTAGATTCAGTGACAGCTGCTGCACATCTGATGGATCTCTGCTGAGCAGATTTGACACATCCCAGCTGGGTCAGACATACTGCACATTTGCACACAGGCTCTGTAGCGTATGAGCAATGAAGTTGATGCGGTGGTCTCTTTGCATATGTGATTCAGCATTCCTGTGAAATGGACATTTGTTCAGGATATCCAGATATCCAGAATTTGGACAAATCTATGCAGTCACTTCTCAAAGCAGCACAGAGAGATTTTCTGCTGTAAGCAACAGACTAGTATCCACGCTGGGAGAGCTGGCAGGTGTGCTGAACATGCCTGGATCCAATGCAGTTGGGACCTAAACACAGCTGCGTGTGAGCTCTACCAGGAAGATGCAACAATTGAACTATTCCCAAAGCCTGCATAGAATAACAAGATTGGGTTCACAAAGCCTAGTCCTATTAGCTGGGGGTGGAGAGAAAAAAACATTTGTATGAAGGTCAAATGGAGTAATACTCTGGTAATACAGTTATTCTTACAGGCACCTTTTACTCATTCACATTCAGTCCCTACCCTCTCTCTCAGATTTGTCTGTTCTTCACTTCCATCCTGCCTTCTCCAGCTTTCCTCCTTCTTATTCCTTTCTTTCTGGTTTCCCCTTCCTCTGTGGATATGTAGACTCCAGCTTCTCATTTTAACTCCTTTCCCATGAGACAGTGTTTCTGCAGCTGCATTTCTTACTTAACAGGATTTTTTTTTTTCCTTAACAGCATACTAGGAAGGTAGGCCCCAGTGCAATTGGGGATACACATGTCAACAACTGGCTCTCATGAAAACTGCAGAGCTGAAAGTTTGCTGCATCTGTATTTTATTTTATTTTAAGCAACTTAGTATCTTGTACAAATTCCTGTTAAAAGTCAGGGTGTCAGTTCTTGTCTTTGAGTTTTGTGGACACCTAGAGCTGTTTGTGAGACTGGATTCTGTAGTTAATGTTCTTGGGTGAATGAATAAAATATGCAGTTTAATAAAAGTTGAAGCAACGTGGATATTAACCAAAAATAATAGCACAGAACAGTTTTCCTGGCCTTCATCCTGTATAGAGTCAATGGGAATTTCTTCATTGGTTTCAGCGGGATTTTCATCAAGTCTGTTGAGAATACTGTACCAACCCCCCACTTCAGAAATCAAGCTTTATAATAGGCAGTACAAAACATGAAGTAAGAATTATCAGGAAAAAATATTGGGCTGAAGCCAAAGGCCAGCAGAAATTAGTTGTCATGGAAGGCTCAAAGGCTGTTAAGGTTCTGTCTAGCTGATAAAGGTGCCTGGCAGTGCAGTTTACACACAAGACACTACATGTTGAGCTGTGATGGGTAGTCATGGGATCACAGTATTTCAAGAGTGTCTGGGTTCTCCAAATGTGAACTCAAATGGAAGGTGCTTTAGGTGACATCACACTGCCAGTGACGTTAAAAAGAGGCTTCAATGTTCATGTTCATTAATGGAGAAAAACCAAAAAATCTGAGTCACTAGCCACAAACTATTTTGCAAAGCATGTGCACGATGCTAGATGTCTTGAGATGTTTATAGAAGCAGAAGCAGACACCGAAAGCAAAATAATGAAAATTAAACATTTCCTTGCTCATTCAAGATTAATGATGTCAAGTTTAATCACTGCCATAAAAATACCCAAATAAATAGATTAGGCAAGTATTATCTGAGTATTTGCCTGGCTATCTGGCTTCCTCAGGATCATTAATTATTGACTTTTCAAAACTTGCTTCTAATTGACTTTAACTTCACAATATCATAGAATAAGTTAAGTTGCAAGGAATGTCTAGGTTTTCTGAATCACTTGCCAAGTTTCTTTCCACCCAGTGCATATGTAACACAGAATAATCACCCTCAGATCTGACATGCAGTAAGAATTCAGAAGATGTGATTAGATCAGTTAGTTTAGAAACACTGCCTCTAAATGTTCCCATGTCTTTTCTTGAGAAAAAGCAAGAGTTTAGTGCATCATCTCTTCTCTAACCTCTTCTACAATTTGGAAAACAATGACACCAATGAATAAAACATTTAGTCAGAAAAAAAGGGGTTAAATGCTTTTATAAAAGAAAAAATAGTCAATGGCAACCATAGCTCTCCTACTGAATATTTTTGCATAAAGTTTCTATTTGTATGAAGCTAAAAGAACTGTCGTGGTTTAAACCCAGCCAGACAACTCGTTCATTCACTCCTCCCCCTTTTCCTCCCTCTTTCTTTCCTTCCCACCTGCCCCTTCCCCGCTCCTGGAGGGATGGGGAGGAGAAATGAAAGAATGTAACTCTGTCATGGTTTAAACCCAGCCAGACACTTGTTAACTCACTCCCAGGGAGTGGTGCCAGGTTGGAAGCAGTCGAGGCCCGTGTCCCCCCACCCCAGGGGCTATCCCGTTCCCCACTCCAGGAGGGATGGGGAGGAGAATCGAAAGAATGCAACTCCCACGGGTTGAGACAAGAACAGTCCAGCAACCAATGTACAACAAAAATCACCACTGCTACCACCAACGACAACGATAAGAGAAAATAACAAGGGGAGAGAATACGATACCACACACTGAAAAACGAGTCCGACCCACAAGACACTGTGTCCTTCCAGGTAACTCCCAGCTACACCCCCGGTCATGACGTGCTGTGGTATGGAATACCTCTTTAGCTAGCTTGGGTCAGGTGTCCTGACTCTGCTTCCTCCCGACTTCCCCTCATCCCTGGCAGATAATGAGCCTCACAAAGTCCTTGGTCAGGGTAAACATTACTTAGCAACAAACAACTGAAAACATCGGTGTTATCAACACTGTGCCCATGCTGAAAGTCAAAACACAATGCTGTACCACCTACCAAGAAGGACAAAAATTGACTGCTACCGTTAAACCCAGGACAGTATCCACCCCTTATTCCATACCATTCATGTCATATATTTTCAATATAGCAACGCTCTCACATATATATACATCCACATACACACACAGACTGAGAGAAAGAGATCATTTTCTTAGTGCATGGACCAATCCCTATAATGCTGCTGAGTCCATTCGGTCCATGATGCCAGGTTCCATCCCTTGTAACAATCTTTCAGGGCAGGAAAGGCTGTGTGCAGTGTTGGATCTTTGCCTGCTGATGCTGATCTTTACTGCAGAACTCTTCTGGTTCTATCAAAGTTCATTCTCCGTTTGGATGATGGTTGGAGGGAAGTCAGGGCTAGTCGCTGGTGACCTGAAGACATCTAGTTGATGAGCTATAAAAGTATTACACAGCAGGCAAAAGCATACAATTAAGTTCATTGGCTGTTTTCCCCTAAAATCAAATCCCCTTGGACTTCCCCATCTTCCCGCATTACCCACCAAGTATATCCAGGTCCCTGAGCAAAAG
The DNA here is from genome assembly GCF_028554395.1 of Pezoporus wallicus. Classification (NCBI taxonomy): domain Eukaryota; kingdom Metazoa; phylum Chordata; class Aves; order Psittaciformes; family Psittacidae; genus Pezoporus; species Pezoporus wallicus. Next base: position 33,683 of record NW_026641343.1, on the reverse strand, counting down.
CAATCCCACGAGTGGGTTTGCCTTTACCTGAAGCAGGAATAACCCAGACTGTCTTCCCCAGCAAATTCCTCATATGCGCCACAGGAACTTTGTCCCCCTCTACAATATGTAAAAATTCTGACTGGGCTTTGTGGAGACAGTGTTCTCACAGGAGAATGGATATTTGGTACATGAACTCTGAATAATCACAAAAGATACAGCAAGGCCATGAGAGGCCCAAGAAAGCTTAAGCAAGCAAGATAAGAAGAAGCTGGAATTCACGTAGTTAAGCTCACACCTGTGCTTAACCAATTATATGTTAGTCACTAAGGGTCTTCAAGACATGTATCCAATCATAATATGCCAAATCACTGTAAGTGCATGTAAGCAATAGTATATAAGGAGTTAAGGCTTTGCAATAAACGGCTTTGGTCAGATCATATTTATCTCTGACTGAGTTCATATATTTTCTGTGGCAAATGGCGACCAACGTGGGGCCCCCCATAGTTTTCATATTGAAACTGAAGGAATTAAAGCGCGTGGTACCAAAGAAAGTGGAAAACGCGCAGCCACAGGGATGTCAGCGGGGTTCGATCCGGCAGGACCAGGATCGGGAGGTAGACGCCTTGGAACAGAGCCTTGTGAGCCCGGAAGACACTGTGCAGTGCAAATAAGGTAACAGCCGATGGGTCTGGAAGAGGATTAGGATGGGGAATCAATTAAGTAAAGAAGAAATGGCCATCCTTAAGCTCTTCCAGCATATCCTCTCTGAGAGAGGGATAGAGTATGACAATATTCTGTCCAAAAGACTATTGCTCTGGAGTAAAGAAAAAGAGCTGATCCAGGGGTTTAGTGAAGCCTTTGAGCTTGGGACTTGGGAAAAAAATTCCTGAGGAAGAAGCCTCTGTTTTATGGATGTTTTCAGTCCTTATTAAGGTGAAGGGAGTAACCTTTAAAGAGACAGACTTAAATTTAATGTTGAAGTGGTTGAGGACGCATTATCCAGAGATTGATGAGTCTACCGTATTTGAGGTCTTTTTGTGGAATGACGTAAGAGTTAAATTGTGGGACGCAGCCACAAAAGGCAATGACACCTTTTGACTCTCATTTGGAGAACTATTTTAGAGACGTTAAGATCCAAAGATCAAAAAAAAAAGCAACAAAGGAGTTCGTGGAGCCCAGTACCCCCACTCCCCCGAACCTCCGCCAATTGCCGCCACGACTGCGAAGACTGAGGACAGAGATGAAGATGATCCTTTTGACCCAGGCCCTATTGACCCCGAGAAGGAGCCTGTGCACATCCATCAGACTGCTGTTGCTGCTCCTGAGGTTCTGATGCTGACCTGGATGGTCCTTTTGACCTGGGGCCTATTCATCCGGAAAAGGAGCCTGATTTATATCCCCCAGATCCTCATGTAAAATGCACCGCTGTAAAGGGAGAAGCGAGACAGGTGGGGGATGCAGATGTATTGTGTGCTTTCCTGGTGGTGTATGTGCTAGATCAAGACCTGCGGTGGGAAGGTCTCTCGTATGCTCTTTTCGGGGTATCGGGTGAACTGTGGCAGACCGTAGACTTGGGACCCCATATACAACTCATGTGATACAGTCTCTCTGTGATACTCATGTACTAGAAGTTGGTAAATATAAGTGTGTCAATGTTTCTATCGACCTTTGGAGACCTTTATAGATACTGCTGGCCATTTCTTCCAACATAGGCAGGCCACAAGTGTTGGAATGAGTGTGCATTTTGGTCATTATAAAAGCCCAAGTCTCATGTGATGTGGGGGGATGCCCGCTAAGGTTGAACCTGCCAACTTGCACTGTGATGATGCTTCCCAGAGCTGGTTTCCTGATAGCCTTCACAGGGTCCTTGTGCCACGTTCTGTACGTGGGACTGTGTAGTGGGAGTAATGATTGTCTGGATTTTGTGCTTCAAATACTGTAGTTGTGTAGAGTGTGCTTGTGGGATCCCATACATGTGTGTGTGCGTGTGATGAGGGCAGACAATGTTCTGTGTATTTTTTGTTGTTGGGTTCATGTAAAAGCTTTTAACAGGTAGCAGTCTAACATTTTGGGCAAGAAAGGGTTAAAGAAAACGTGCGGTTGCCAGCAGGCATTTATGGTTGCTGCTGAAGCAGGCAGGCAGCTGTAGCTGCTGCCGAGCAGGCAGGCTTTTATAGCTGCTGCTGAGCAGGCCGGCGTTTGCAGCTGTGCAAAGCAGGGTAAATGACTTTGGGAAAAAAAAAAAAAAAGGTATTTGATTAGAGCTCGGTACCCCTGTTCAAAAGAAGCTGCCCTCCAATTCGGCTCCCAGTGCTCCACCAGCAGAACGGCCAGGATGGACACCAGAGCCGAGGAGTGAAAGAAAGAAAAACAAAACAACCAAACAAAAAAAAAAAACAAAACACAAAAAGCCCTCTCAGTCTATTGAGGTATTGAGGCAGTTTGTAGAGACACCACAGACAAAGCCTAAAGAGCACCTACAACACAGTGGGTGCTTGGAAGGAGGCTTGCTTAGTATGTTTAAAGTAACCTGGGGGTGAATCCAAGACTTGGAGGAACAGATAGATCGGTTGAAATAAGAACTGCTAACTAAAAAAGCGAGAGGGTAGTGCAACCACAAGATTTATGAGCCGTCCCCTAAGCAGCATCAGGGTGGCAGAGAAAAATAATAAAAAGGGCAATGATGCAGCAAAGTCCTCGACTGTTAACAATGTGCAGTTAAACCTGTCTACTTCTCAAGAACTGATAACCTGGAGGAGGGAGTATACTTGTGTCCTCCTGCCTACAGGTCTAAGGCGACTGAAAAGTAACAGCTTGAATATGTGTGCTTGTAAATTAGATATTATTAGAGGCTTTGATTTTGTGTATAAAACCACTTGTATTTACTAGTCAGTTGCTAATAAGAAACTACACCTTGTATTGTAGAGATTTGTCACTTGTAAAAGAGATGTTAGAGCATGCAAATTTGCAGCAGCTGCTAGAAAATGCTAGGGGAAAAGCTGGAAAGATTCTAATACAATGGTAGTGTTATAAAGCAGGTAATGGAACAAATTAAGAGGGTGGGAGAACTCCACTGGTAAGAAATTTTTTTGTCAGGTCCCTTGCTGCCATCAGCATCTTCAACATGCTGCTGCACCCTGTAATAGTTACTATGCTAATGTAAATCTGTGTGTCCTTTGCCATAGTAGCGACTTGTTATTGGATGAAGCAGATGAAACTCTGCACTGACAACAAGGTGAAAAGGACAGAGGTTAGCCAAAAGCCTGCTACCACAGTCAAGGGCAAGACTGGGTTGGCCTCTGTGTTTGCCACCAAGAAGAACCTTTAGCTCCGCTGTTGGCTGCAACCCGGCAGGTGTGGAGTGGTGGGGACACATGCCATGCCAGACCTTGATGTGAAGGATGGCCTCCCCTGTTATCAGAGAGCCATACGGCAGAAAAAGGGCAGGCCCAGCAGCCTGTAGTTGGCATATGTTAGAGATATGGTCAAGCCCAAAATCCCCTGCTCAAGAAGGGTCATCCAAAACATATATAAAACAAAAATGGGGAGATGTGGAGGCAGTGTTCTCACAGGAGAATGGATAATTGGTACATGAGCTCTGAATAATCCTGAAAGATACAGCAAGGCCATGAGAAGCCCAAGGAAGCTTAAGCAAGCAAGATAAGAAGAAGCTGGAATTCACCGAGTTATGAGAACTGTGGACTGTTGGCAAGCTTTCGAGATCAAGTTCTCACACCTGTGCTTAACCAATTATGTGTTAGTCACTAAGGGTCTTCAAGACATGTATCCAATCATAATATGCCAAATCACTGTAAGTGCGTGTAAGCAATTGTATATAAGGAGTTAAGGCTTTGTAATAAACGGCTTTGGTCTGATCATATTTATCTCTGACTGAGTCCATATATTTTCTGCAGCAGGGCTGGGCCAGCCCTGTTGGCAGATCCTCTGGTGTTGACCAACCAGGTGGCCTTTGGTAAGCGTGAATCCCAATGCTTGGAAATTCCCCCACCCATTGCTCTCAGTGTAGTTTTTAACAGCCCATTGTACCGTTCGATTTTCCTGGAGCCTGGTGCATGGTAGGGGATGTGATATACCCACTCAGTGTCATGCTCTTTGGCTCAAGTGTCTATAAGGTTGTTCCCGAAAGGAGTCCCACTGAATGACTCAATTCTCTCTGGGGTGCCGTGTTGCCACAAAATCTGTTTCTCAAAGCCCAGGATAGTGTTCTGGGCAGTGGCATGGGGCACAGTGTATGTTTCCAGCCACCCGGTGGTTGCTTCCACCATGGTAAGAACATGGCACTTGCCTTGGCGGGTTAGTGGCAGTTTGATATAGTCAGTCAGCTGAGGCCTCCCCGTATTTATACTTCAGCCATCGTCCTCCATACCAAAGGGGCTTTAACCGTTTGGCTTGTTTAATTGCTGCACATGCTTCATACTCATGAATAACCTGTGCAATAGTGTCCATTGTTAAGTCCACCCCTCGATCACGGGCCCATCTATATGTTGCATCTCTGCCCTGATGGCCTGAAGTGTCATGGGCCCACCGGGCCAAAAATAATTCACCTTTATGTTGCCAATCTAAGTCCATCTGATCCACTTCAATCTTAGCAGCTTTATTCACTTTGTTGTTGTGGTGTTCCTCAGTGGCCCGAGTGGGTACATGGGCATCTATATGACGTACCTTCACCACCAGGTTCTGCACCCGGGCAGCAATATCTTTCCACAGTGCAGCAGCCCAGATGGGTTTACCTCTGTGTTGCCAGTTGCTCTGCTTCCATTGCTGCAACCACCCCCACAGCTGGTCTTGGTGCAGTACAAGACACTGAGGAGCCAAATCCTGCTCCTGCCAATGCCAATCACCACATTATAGCTGCTCATGCTCACCCGGACACACAGTGCGCCAGCTCACATTCAGCCAGCCCAGGGAGCCAGAGCCCAGCAGGGCCATGTGGGGAACAGTGTTACTGTTGCCAATGAATGGGCATATGATGACGGTGCATTCCGTGTAAGTTTTTGACACATGGGTCGTGTACATTCAACTTCATCTGGATCTATATGTGTATCCCCGTTATTCGGCTTGATGTGATAGATCATCTCTACGATGGCTGATTGCCTCAGAGACTGGATGCCTTTGTTTAAAGTAGTCCACTTGGCCAAACGACTCATAACATTGCCCTTGTATGGAAACCTTTCTTTCACAGCTGCCAAGAGCCACCTCCAAAGACTGAGGGGCATTTTCTCTCTTGCAATTGCTTTGTCAATTCCCCCTTCTCTAGCAAGTGATCCCAGCTGCTTGGCTTCTGTACTTTCTAGTTTGTGACCATCGGCCCCATTGTCTCAGCATCGAAGTAACCAGGTGATGATGTGCTCCCCTGGTTGATGGGTAAAATCTTTTTGCATATTTCATAGCTCAGTTGAGGTCCGAGGTCGAGAAGTCACTTCTTCTTCTTTGTCATGTGATCATGACTCCTGATCAGATTCTAGACTGGGTGTTGAATACATTGTTTCTTCATCTTGCTTCACCCTTCTTGCCTCTATTTTGCTTTTTCTCTTGTGTACAGGGGCAAACGATATTGGTACAAATTGGTCCTATGGTTTGGCTGCAGTGATTATCACTGTGGTTTGAGTAGTGACTGTACTTGTTGCTGGCGGTGGTGTAGCTGCTGTGCTAGGAGCTGGAGTAGCTGCACTGACTGTTGCTTTGCCCTCAGATCCAGGCACATTTTTTTCCACAGCTGAGATGATGGAAGGGGTGAAATTGTCTTCGAACTCTCGGAGTTTATGAATCATTTCATTCACAGTTAGTGGTACTATGTCATTCCAAGCTACTGTTTTCAAAGCAGTGCTGCAATGTGTGCTCTGACAGCAGCTCCTGCTTTTGTGATGCCCTCAGAAATCCATGACTGAAAGCAGACTGACACTGCTCATGGGTTTAGAAACCAGCCCAGAGCTGGGTAAAGATGCTGAGGGTTTAGGGAATTACTCCAGTGCATCTGATGATGCTACACCACAGTGCATTTTATGCTTGCTCACCCCTCCAAACCCCCAAAGGAGAGCAAATGTGGTGGGGTATGAGGGTAAACAGCACAAGTCCTTGACGGTTAAAACTCTGCCACTAACCGAGCCCAACCATGCTTAGCGATGGATCTCTCGGCTCGTGCGTCGATGAAGAATGCAGCTAGCTGCGAGAATTAATATGAATTGCAGGACACATTGATCATCGACATTTCGAATGCACTTGCGGACCCGGGTTCCTCCTGGGGCCATGCCTGTCTGAGCGTCGCTGTGGGGGTGGTGTAGCTGCTGTGCTGGGAGCTGGAGTAGCTGCATTGGCTGTTGCTTTGCCCTCAAATCCAGCGACATTTGTTTCCTTTTGAAGGTGCTGGATAGTGTTGAAAAAGGCAAAGTATAGGCCAAGACCCAGTACGTTGACATGATTTGTCCGTCTCTGGTATGGCCAGAATGACCACACACCTCATTTAAGTGTTTTACTAATTCTTCTGGATTTTGCAGTTGTTTGGTGGTGAAATTCCAAAGTACTGGAGGGGCCCACTGACCTAGATACTTGCCCATACTATCCCACACACCCTGCCACTCATGGCTGTCCAGCCTCAGGGAAAATCTCTTGGTCCTCCTATATTGTTGTTTAACCCCAGTCAAGGCCCAAACCTGACTCTGATTAACTTTTGAAATCAGATGAAATGGTCATGGGCAAAATACACTCTGTATGCCTGCCAACATGGTGATCCCCATCACAATCAGGAAACAAGTCTCAACAGCATTAAAAGGCCATTCAAAAACTTCAAAACTCTCAAATGATGCTGTAAATGGTCTGGGGGGAGGACGGGACTGGGAGGGTAAAAGAATGCCTCCTTCACAGGTTGACCACCTGAGAAGGAGAAAAAAGATGTGTAATTGCTAAGCACTTTTATTATATACCTCCCAAAGTATAAATGTGGTGACCACACTGGGAACATAAGCCAGATCAGTTTCATGATCAATGATTCTATTGTATTGCAAGTCATTACCATAAAGTGCAATGAAACAAGAACCTTAGCCCAATCCCCACACTTGAAAAACACTAATACAGCAAATACTGGATGGAAGTAAGATACGATATACTGAAACTGTAAGATCAAGAGGAACAACTTTGAGAGCCAATAAATCAGCATTGTGACGAGTGACAATTAATCTGGCCAGATCTGTCGTTATCAAGACCTCTCGTGCCCCACGCTGGGCGCCAAAAAAGAACTGTCGTGGTTTAAACCCATCCAGCCAGCTCGTTCACTCACTCTCCCCCTTTTCCTCCCTCTTTCTTTCTTACCCCCCCCCACCCCCCCCCACCCCCTCCTTCCCCGCTCTCGAAGGGATGGGGAGGAGAATTGAAAGAATGTAACTCCCACGGGTTGAGAAAAGAACAGTCCAGTAACTAATGTATAACACAAATCACTACTGCTACCACCAATTATAATAATGATAACAGAAAATAAGAAGGGAAGAGAATACGATACCACCTGCCAAAAAACGAGTCCAACCCAGAAGACCCCCGTGTTCTTCCAGGTAACTCCCAGTTACCCCCCACCCCGGGCATGACGTGCTGTGGTATGGAATACGTGTTTGGCTAGCTTGGGTCAGGTATCCTGTCTCTGCTTCCTCCCGGCTTCCCTCCCCCCCTGGCAGAGCATGAGACTCACAAAGTCCTTGGTCAGGGTAAACATTACTTAGCAACAACTAAAAACATTGGTTTCAGCCTGTTCCCAGGCTGAAAGTCAAAACACAGCACTGCACCAGCTACCAAGGAGAAAAATTGACTGCTACTGCTAAACCCAGGACAAAGACTCAGTGTAGTACTCTGGTTTCAGAGTACCTGGAACTGCATACATAACAAGAAGTTATTTAACAAAAGCATTACATGTATGATTAGTTAGATCTGACTATACCTCATATCCTAGTCACTTTTGTACTGAATCTAATGTTTAAATAACCATTCTTTTAGCTTAGAATCTGATGATTCTTTTGAAAGCTCAGAGTGCTACAATTAGACAACATTTCAGTACATGGAAAATTTTACCAGGAAGTTTAAAATATTGCATTCATTGTAAAATGCTGACACTAGGATCTCAACATGCAATACATGCTAAAACCCCCTTTTAAAGTTGTAGAAGTGTGCATGTATTTGGTATACACTTGGATATAAAGGAGCTTATTTCTCTTTTGCAATTGAGAAAGCTGAAGTACAGACAAAACTAAATTTCCCACAGTCAGACAATGAGTCAATGACTGAACTGATAAAACAAACCACCAGTCCTGATGAGATAAACTGAGCCAAAGCTGGGGCTCAGGACTTTCAGAGACATAACACCAAACACAACACAGATGCAGATTACTTTAACCAGCCAACCTGGTCACCTCTTCTCCAGATAATTTCAGCTGAGACTGATTAGTGTAGCAGAAGCTGCTCCTAGCCATTAGCAGGGGTGGGTTGGAATTGGTATCCGGGAGTCATTGAGCCCCTACTCTGTGCATAACCTGTCCTGTGCTAGCTCTTTTGTATGTGTACCTAACTGGGGGATAGGGAGAAGGAAAGAGATGGAGGAGGGAATGAGTGTTAAGGACAAGCCTGTTGCTGTCTGAAGGAGGTCAGTGCCATGGTCGACATACTTAAAAAATCTTAAGCTACTATATAATTGCTTCAGTTCTTTTAATTATACAAACCTGCAGTGTTTACTGATTGTTACTCATATTTACATTAAACCAGGAAATCTTATTTCAAGCTACAGATTTACTTGGCCTTTAGATGACATATGGTAGCATCAGGTACAGTTTTGTAAACAGCAGCTCAGATTTTAGTAATTCACAGAGCATATCTTTTTGCTATAATTCATTTCACAAGGTCTGTAACAGTCAGTAATAAAGCACTGGGATAGTGAATTAAAATTGGAATTTTGATGAATGAACTTAGTAACAATTATCACTACCACTGAATTAATTAATATTAATATTTATTAAAATAAATTATCTGCCTCTGTTCTAGCTCCAGGTAAATTCTGTCATGAGGTGCTAAGTGCCAATGGTAGATCTTAATCAGTAGATGCAAGTGTTTCTTGTGGCATAAAATTAAAATGTTCAGATAACATGGTTAGTGGTAACTTACTAAATTTTACCGTTCTGACAAGTGGAATGTATTTAATACGCTAAAAAAAAATTGAACAAATATCTCTTTTTCATGAGAAAAAAGAAACACTTCATTTGCTGCTGGGTTGAACCAGGCTATAACTTTACATTGTGTCCCAGTATACATGCTTCTATGGGCACAGGACTGAATCCTGATTCCTTCCCTTCTCCAGGGAAGAGCTATAATACTTCATCCCTTCTTCATGAAGAAATTCATTTTCTTCTGGGAAGCTAGATGAGTGGAAATTCTGTTTTCCACATTGCAGAATAAGTTGCAGCTGGACATTTTTGGGTGCATACACTGTACTCTTCTGCCACAGCTGTGCTTACCAGCTGAGTAGAGCTAACCAGACTGGGGACCAGTTTTGTCCTCCTCCTTTGGCATTGTGTGGCAGCCTTGTGAAAACCAGTGTGGATGCTCATGCAGTAAGATGCTGAGTCAGGATATCCGAGTGTTACTGAAAGATCTGTCAAGTTACCTCTCTGTGGACTGTCATTTCGTCGATATAATGCAAAATTCATTGTTAAAACCCTATTTCTTTCTCTCCCAAACCAAACATACTGATAATTACTACATAGTAATATAGTAGTAGGCTTGCTGCCTCCTTTCCTATGTCACCAGCCCTTGCAGTAAATGTTGTTGTCACCCTCTCCGATGTGTTGTCATGCCTTTCACCCATCCCTTTTGCTTTATCTGCTTGGTAACATCTCACCTGTCTCAAGTACTTAGGCAGCAGCCTTTCCTGCCATTTGTTCCTCCTGCTTTTTGTAATTTTTCTCTGCACATAACTTCAGTCTGAATTTCTTATGTCCTGCAATACAGCCGATGTCTTATACATACTATAACTCTTAAAAAAAATTAAATCTATCCCTGATTGTCTTTCATAATTCTTCACCCACTTCTATTGCTCCTTTAATGTTTTATTCTTGCCATATTTATTACAAGATGGCATGCAGATGCTTTAGTCCTGCTGTCCTGGGTTCAGCAGTAGCAGTCATGTTTCTCCTTCGTGGTAGCTGGTGCAGTGCTGTGTTTTGACTTCCAGCCTGGGAACAATGTTGGTGAAACCGATGTTTTTGGTTGTTGCTAAGTGATGTTTACCCTGACCAAGGACTTTGTGAGGCTCATGCTCTGCCAGGGAGGAGGGGAAGCTGGGAGGAAGCAGAGACAGGGCGCCTGACCCAGGCTAGCCAAAGAGGTATTCCATACCACAGCACGTCATGCCCGGGGTGGGGGGGTAACTGGGAGTTACCTGGAAGGACACGGGCTTCTGGGTGGGACTCATTTCTTGGCCGGTGGTATCGTATTCTCTTCCCTTGTTATTTTCTCTTATCATTGTTGGTGGTGGTGGTAGCGGTGGTGATTTGTGTTGTACATTGGTTGCTGGACTGTTCTTGTCTCAACCCGTAGGAGTTGCACCCTTTCGATCCTCCTCCCCGTTCCTCCGGGAGCGGGGAAGGGGAGAGCCCCGGTGGGGGGCGGGGGGGCCCTCGATTGTTGTCAGCCCAGCACCACTCACTGGGAGTGAGTGAGCAAGTTGCCTGACTGGGTTTAAACCACGACACCTGCATATATTATTCTGCCCATTCTGTTGCTTCTTTATTCTACTGGATTTAATCAGGTATTGCTCCATTATTCATTCATAATTTTCTCTGGTAAAATATAACTTCCTTTGCAAACAAAATCATCTTGTTTTTTAAAATGTATTGTATTATCCTGCTGAAAATTCATTTCTTAGTTGATGGAGAATTTTCTTGATTTGTGATTTTTCTGCAGCTTCTTTAAAGTTTTGTGGGAAAAAAACAATATATTTTAGTAAAAAGAAAGTTCCTTTATGGAAAATAATGTGCCTAATTCATTAGCATTATTTTATGGCATCTTGTATAGAAAGATTTAATTTCAATTCAGTAAATAGGTGTTGATTAATTGCACATTGTGAAACCATCCCTTTCCCCACAAAGTTTAAATTAAGAATGGCTGCTTGGAACAGCAAGTTTAGTCTCCTGCATAACGAAGGTCATACAACTCCATTCTATTTTGCTTCACATCCACTAACTTTGCTTATTGTTGGAATGAGACCATATGCTTTAGAAAAACAGTGCATTTTTTTTTTAAATTATCCAGTGTTGGGAAATGCACCACAACATGTGTAAGTTTCTCCCATAATTATTTAAACACACTGTTAATAGCATGTGCCTTATTTCTAATCTGAATTTGTATAGCTTCAGCTTTAACAATTGGTTCTTTCTTTTCCTCCCCTTTTTAACATAAAGTCCTTGACAAAAGTCTTCCTTGGACAGCTGGAAATTTCTTTGGTGTTTTTCAAGTCAGCCTGAGCAGCCATCCCTAAGAACATTTTAGTATTTTCCATTTTTTTACAATAGCTGTATCTTCTGAGCTATTACCTCTCATTGTGCTAAGAGCTGATGTTTCTGGCAGGATGGAACTACAGCTCCTTTTCTCTGAGCACTCGAACCTGTGCACCCTTGGTGTCTTTAGTCATCCAAGTTCCACCCGGTCCCTTGTCTGTGTCACATCCTCTCTTTCTGTGTTGAATCTGGACTGGACAAGCTAAAAGAATAACATTTCCAAAATGTTTTTCAGTGCTTCAAATACAGGTCAGCTCAGAATGGTGCAGAAGGGTAAGGGATCGAGCAACCTCTCCTCATTTGACTTGGGGCCACCATCACACCAAAAGCAGTCTTCCTAGAGAGCAAACAACAGGCAGTACAGGCAGTCCACAAGCCTGTATTTGTATTTAATCAATATCAATGCATAATAACTTCTTTTTATTAACTGCAATGCCAGTGTGGTTTATTTTAGCTTGTAATGTAGGGATATCTGCATGTTGTTTGTCAAAGACTATGATTTTTTTTTTTAATAACCTGATATAACTTTTTATTTAGGCACTTTAAGAGGTTAGTGATGGCCTATTATATACCAAGTGTTTACTCTGATTTTTGCTTTCTGCTTAAAGTGTATTTTTACATGTTGATAGGTATTAAAAGATGCTCAGCTAAGTAAAAGTCTATGGGCAGATAAAAGATGGTAAATACCTCTGTTCTATGTGCATTATAAATTATAGCTGTTCTTAAATATCTGAGACAATATTGCAAATAATGATATTGAGTTTGTTTTCTAATGAAAAATTATGAGAAGTATGGCATTTTATTACTGTGGAATATTTTAGATAATCAAATTACTCTGTAGCCTCCTTGGTTCTTTTTGCTGTCTTTGGCTGCTTCCGCTTTCTTGAGGATAAACTTGAATCATCACCAGATCTCATTAAATGGGAGGGAAATTTCTATATTTGTTGATTTACCATTCCCTCTTTCTAGAGCAGTGAGATGTCCCTGTAAGATCCTTGTCCTGAATGTGCTTGCACCAGAGATGGAGTCAGTTGGCAGATCCAGAGACAGAGATCATGAGGCTGCTAGAAATCTGCCAGTGTTAGTGTCAGACCCATCTCTCTGTCTGAGTCTCAGATGATTCTCTGCTGGTGATACAACGATAGGGACAGCCAAATTTATATTCACAGTTGTAAATTACTGCAATTCCTATGATCTATCCCTTTGTCTCCATCTTAGCTATAATAATTCATATATATTCTTCTTACAAGAATTTATGCTTAATATACTGGAGGATAAAAGAGGCCTTTAAAACAAAAGAGAAAGTCTTTGAGATTTTAATTTCACAATCCATGTAAGTGACACTGTTGCTGGCCTTCTAGTCTGGCCTCACCCTGCTTATGGAAGACAAGCCTGTGATGTGCTGCTTTTGTACTTCCCAGATTCCTGTTCAAGACAGTCCTTTGTACAACTGAAATGGCAGTTATCTGACTCACTTCTTGAGCTGATATTATGTACCTTTCCTTGCCATCACTGTTAGAAGCTACCACATCAGTGGAAGGAGCAGTATTATCTGGATGAAATGTGAATGTCACAAGAACGAGCTCTATCAGGTCATCTTCTGGTTCTGCATTTTTAGTATTTGGACAACATCGTTGGCAACAGAAGGCAGGTGTCTTCCATAGCAGAACTGTTGCAGCTGAAGCAGAAATGCTGATGTGTGTTAGTGATGTTCCAAGGATACTTAAACTCACATCTCTGTTATATTTGAACTCAGTTTTCTTCTTTGCTTCAAAGGCAAATCAAAGTTGAAGTTCTCAATTATGATATTGCTGAAACTCCACATCATTTTCAGTGCTCAGTTTACTCTGTGACATAAACCTCATGGTATCAGTAACTCATAAGATTCCTCTTAGCCGATTGTTAAGAGAACCAGATAAAAGTCTGGTGTCAGCTGAGCCAGCAGCTTAGCTGACAGGAGCAGGGACTCACAGGGGGCGGCACCAGGAGGAGCGGTACTATCCCTGACTGGTTAAAAACCTGCCCCAGGGAGCGTGAGCGACTAGGGAGGGTTCGAGGCATTTTGTGGTGGGCAGGGGAGCGGGATGGTGAGAACTTGCCTTATGACCCAGGCCCGGTGTGGGAGCTTTGCTCTGGCTGCCCCAGCGGTGGCCAGCATAGGCACTCAGACAGAGCCGATGAGAGGGGAGGCTGCAGCGCAGAGCTTGCAGTGTAGAGAGAGCCTGCACTGGTCTTGTGAGGTGAGGGTGCACAATGGGCAGTGCTGCCCTCGGTGCTCCCTGGTGGAGGTCCTCCTGCAGCAGGTGGCTGAGCTGCGGGATGCTGTTAATAGGCTGAAAGATGTCAGGGAAATTGAGAGGAAGCAGCACTGCTTGCTCCAGGCCCAAACTGTGCAGGGGCCCCAAGAGCCCACTGTAGCTCATGGAGGAAAGAAGGAGGCCACTAACCCAGGAAGCTGGGAAATAGCAAAAAAAAAAAAAAAAGCAAGGGGCTTCCTCCTAAATCTGTTGCCCCCACCCAGAACTGCTTTGCTGTCCTGCAGGGGGCTAATGAGGAAACACACTTGCACGAGGAACAACTGACTGATGCGCTATTGGTGCTGCCACAAAAAAGCAGCGGGTCATAGTAGCAGGGAACTTTGCTTTGAAAGGTGTTGCAGAATTGCTCCAAGAGCAAGGCCATGGATCCTTAGAGGCCTTGTGCGAGCAAAGCAAAGTGTAGGCCTCACAGGTAACTGGAAACCGGATGTGGGAGGAGAATGTAAAGGAAGCCGTGTAGAACTAACCAATACTGTTGTGACTAGTAGGCGTGGCTAACGCCACGAGGATATAAGCGATGTGCGCCACAAATAAAGTAGAAGCTTGCTTATCACCCATATTGGGTTGGCGTGTCTTGCTTCTCCTCGCTGCTAACAGAAAGGCACAGAGGAACCCATCTGTCAGCCTGACCCTGTCTCAAGAGAGGTGTGTTGCCTACCAGGGGCACGGATCAGGGATGTTGCAGAGAGGCTGCCTGCTCTACTAAGTCCCACTGACTTACTTACCCACTTCTAGTGATCCATGTGGGTGCTAGTGATATAGATAGCAGTAGCCTGGAGAACATAAAGAAGGACTACAGAGCACTGGGAGAGGTGGTTAGGGGCTCTGGAGCTCAGATAGTGTTTTCATCAGTTCTCCAGGATAAATGGGAGGACCTTAAAAAGGCTAGGAGGATTGGCCAGGTTAATAAATGGTTAGAACAATGGTGCCATAGTCAGGGGTTTGGGTATCTAGAATATGGGACTCAATTTAGTAGGCCAGGTCTACTGGACACTGGTGGAGCTGGTCTGACAAAGAAGGGGAAGAATGGTTTTGGTAGGAGGCTTGCCAGACGGGTCAAGGAGGCTTTAAACTAGATGTGTTGGGGGAGGGGGGCAACTTTCCATCCAAACACACCCAGTCAGTTGCCAGCACCTATAATAAATGCTCAGAGCAATGTAGAGATATCCCAGCCGCTCCAACCAATGAGCCCACTTCATTTAGAGCTCGGCTCAGATGCCTCTATACAAATACCCATAGCATGGGGAACAAAGAAGAAAAATTAGAGATGTGTGCATGTCTACAGGGGTATGATATAATAGGCATCACAGAAACAGTAGTGGGATGGCTCCTATGACTGGAGTGTTGGAATGGAAGATTACAGGCTCTTTAGAAAAGACAGGCCCGCAGATGGGGAGGGGAAGTTGCTATTTATGGTAGGGATAGGCTGGAGAGTATGGAACTCTGTCTGGGGGCAGGTGATCAGTCAAGAGAGAGTTTGTGGTGATTCAGAGAAAACTCCAGGAACAAACTTGCCAACAAAGTTTTCAAGCTGACAAGCAGGTATTCTTTATTGCGGTGCCAGGAGACATGAGGGATGGCTCCTCCTAATGTGTGTCTCCCAATTGCCACACAAGCCATCCTTATATAGCCACTGGGCATACATACATATTCATGAGGCTACATATGGATTACATCATTTTCCAGAAAGTTCCCCACATGCATACAGAATTGTGGTGGTGGTCTCTGAGGGTTGTTTACTTCTTCCAACAATCTTCATCACTTCTGGCAGCCTTTGAAGCATGCGCAGTAGATGCTCATACCAGTTTAATTGGTTCGTTAGCACCAGACACATAATAATCCTCCTATCCTCCAACTTATCCGTTACTTTAACTGTAGCCCATCCTGGACACCTGCAGTTCCCAGATATTCCTTATCCCTGTGTCCTGTTCTTCTAGACTGTTTTTCTTAAGCTATGTCACAACTATAACGATTTATCTTCTGAAAATTTTCAGTATGTTCTTTAGCTGTACTCTATTTTTTTCTCTATGTATCATGCACCTCAGTAATTTTCCATTGCTACTGTTACAAAGCCATCAAACTTAACATTACTTAAAACTAATTCTAAAGGTTTCTATCTTCCATTTTGTGATTTTGTGCCCCCTTGTCTCAGTGGGTCAGGGTTAAACGGAGAAGAGTGATGGGAGACATTGCTATGGGGGTCTGTTACAGACTGCCTGATCAAGAGGAATCTGTGGATGAAGCACTCTATAGACAGATAGGAACAGCCTCATGCTCACAGGCGCTTGTTCTCATGGGGGACTTCAACCACCCTGATATCTGTTGGAGGGGCAGTATGGCTCGACACAAGCAATCCAGGAGGTTCCTCAATTGTGTGGAAGACAACTTCTTTCTGCAAGTAATAGAGGAGCTGACAAGGAGAGGTGCCATACTTGACCTCGTGCTCACTAACAGGGAAGGGCTGGTTGGAAATGTGATGCTCTAGAGCAGCCTTGGATGCAGTGATCATTAGATGGTTGAATTTGAGATCCTCAGCGCAGTGACAAGAGCGTGAAGCAAGCTCACTGCCCTGGACTTCAAAGGAGCAGACTTTGGGCTCTTCAGGAACCTGCTTAGTAAGGTTCCATGGGATATAGCCCTAGAGGGCAGGGGGGCCCAAGACTCCTGGTTGATATTGAAGGATGACCTGCTACAAGCTCAGGAGTGTTGCATCCCAACCAGAAGGAAGTGCAGCAGGAGGGCCAGGAGACCTCCTTGGATGCATAAGGAGCTCCTGAGGAAAATTCAATTGAAAAAAGAGGCTTATAAAAGGTGGAAGCAAGGACAAGCGGCCTGGTAAGAATACAGGGATGTTGTCTGGGAAGCTAGGGACCAGGTTAGGAAAGCTAAGGCCCAGTTAGAATTCAATTTGGCTAGGGATGTGAAAGATAACAGATTAAGACAGATTAGGGACAACATAGGCCCCCTCCAGAAGCTATCAGGAGAACTGGCTACCCTGGATTTGGAGAAGGCTGAGGTTCTGAATGACTTCTTTGCCTCGGTCTTCACTGGCAAATGCTCTGACCACTTGTCCTGGGTTTAGCAGTAGCTGGCATTTTTTCTCCTTCTGAGTAGTTGGTGCAGCACTGTGTTTTGACTTTTGGCCTGGGAACAGAGCTGATAACACCGATGTTTTTAGTTACTGCTCAAGTGTTTAGACTGGCCATAGGACTCTGTGAGTCTCATGCTCTGCGAGGGAGGAGGGGAAGCCGGGAGGAAGTAGAGACAGGACACCTAACGTTAACTAGACAAAGAGGTATTCCGTACCACAGCATGTCATGCCCAGGGAGGTAAGTGGGAGTTACCCAGATGGGCACTCTCTTCTCGGTCAAGCTCATTTTGGCGGGTGGTATTGTATTCTCTTCCCTTGTTATTTCTCTTGTCATTACTGTTATTGGTGGTAGCAGTAGTGATTTGTGTTGTACCTTGGTTGCTGGACTGTTCTTTTCTCAACCCGTGTGATTTACATTCTTTCGATTCTCCTCCCCATCCCTCTGGGAGCAGGGGGGGGGGGGGGAAGGAAAGAAAGGGGGGGGAGTAGAAACTGTGTGTCTGACTGGGTTTAAACCATGACACACCACCCAAGTCTTGGAAGGAAGAAGCAGGGACAGAGAATGAAGACCCTGGGCCCACTGTAGTAGAGGATCTGGTTCATGACCATCTTAAGAACCTGAAGGTGCACAAGTTCATGGGACCTGATGATCCACGGGTCCTGAAGGCGCAGGCAACCGAAGTTGCTAAGACACCGTCCATCATATTTGAAAGACCGTGGCAGTCAGGTGAAGCTCCCAAAGACTGGAAAAAGTGTAATATAGCCCCCATTTTCCAGAAGAGGAAAATGGATGACCCAGGGAACTACAGACCAGTCAGTCTCACCTCTGTGCCTGGCAAAATCTTGGAGCAGATTCTCCTGGCAGGCATGCTAAGGCACATGAAAATCAACAAGGTGCTGGGTGACAGCCAGCATGGCTTCACCAAGGGGAAATCCTGCCTGACCAATTTGGTGGCCTTCTGTGATGGGGCTATGGTCCTCATGGACAGGGGTAGAGCAGTTGACGTCATCTACCTGGACTTGTGCAAAGCATTCGACACTGTCCCACACGACATCCTTGTCTCTAAATTGGAGAGACATCGATTTGATGGATGGACCACTCGGTGGATAAAGAACTGGCTGGATGGCTGCATGCAAAGAGTTGTGGTCAATGGCTCACTGTCCAGCTGGAGACCAGTAACGAGTGGTGTCCCTCAGGTATCGGTGTTGGGACTGGTCTTGTTCAACATCTTTGTTGGTGACATGGATAGTGGGATTGAGTGCCCCCTCAACCAGTTTGCCGATGACACCAGCTGTCTGGTTCTGTTGATATGCTGGAGGGCAGGAATGCCTTCCAGATGGACCTTGACATGCTTGTGAGGTGTGCTGATGCCAACCTTATTAATTTTAACCATGACAAATGTAAGGTTCTACACTTGGGTCCGAGCAATCCCAGGCACAGCTGCATGTTGGGCAGAGATGAGAATCAGAGCAGCCCTGTGGAGAAGGACTTGGGCTTTTGGTCATTGAGAAAATGAACATGAGCTGGCAGTGTGCGCTCACAGCACAGAAAGCCAACTGTATCCTGGGCTGCATCAAAAGGAGTGTTGCCAGCAGGTCCAAGGAGGTGATCCTGCCCCTCTACTCTGCTCTTGTGAGACCTCACTTGGAGTATTGTGTACAGTTCTGGTGTCTTCAACATAAAAAGGACATGGAACTTTTGGAACAAGTCCAGAGGAGGGCCACGAGGATGATCAGGGGACTGGAGCACTTCCCATATGAAGACAGGCTGAGGAAGTTGGGGCTGTTCAGCCTGGAGAAGAGAAGGCTGCGTGGAGACCTTATAGCAGCGTTCCAGTATCTGAATGGGGGCTATAGGAATGCTGGGGATGGCCTCTTCATTAGGGACTGTAGTGATAGGATGTCCTGGGTTCAGCAGTAGCAGTCATTTTTCTCCTTCTTGGTAGCTGGTGCAGTGCAGTGTTTTGACTTTCGGCCTGGGAACAGAACTGATAGCGATGTTTTGGTTTGGCCAAGGACTTTGTGAGCCTCATGCTCTGCCAGGGAGGAAGGGAAGCCGGGAGGAAGCAGAGACAGGACACCTGACCGAAACTGACCAAAGAGGTATTCCATACCACAGCACGTCATGCCCAGGATGTAACTGGGAGTTAGCCGGAAGGGCTGAGGGACTGCAGGGTTGGAGGAGGTATTGGTCGGTGCTTGGTCGGGCTGAGGGGGGGCGAGTTATCGGCCAGCTGGTGCTGAGGTGTTGTATTCTCTTCCCTTGTTATTTCCTTTATCATTATTATCGGTGGTAGCAGTAGTGATTTGTGTTATACATTAGTTACTAAAACTGTTCTTATCTCAACCTGTGGGAGTTGCATTCTTTTCGATTCTCCTCTCTGTCCCTCCGGGAGCTGGGGGAGGGCAAGAAAGGGGTTGGAAGTGAGTGAACGAGTTACCTGACTGGGTTTAAACCACGACATAGGACAAGGGGTAACAGGTTCTGTCTTTAACAGGGTGTCGTAGTTTATACCCTAGCCAGACAGCTTGTTCACTCACTCCCAGTGAGTGGTGCCGGGCTGACAACAATCGAGCCACCCCCCCCCCCCCCTTCCCCTGGGCTCTCCCCTTCTCCACTCCTGTGAGGGATGGGGAGGAGGATCGAAAGAGTGCAACTCCCACGGGTTGAGACAAGAACAGTCCAGCAACCAATGCACAACACAAATCACCACCGCTACCACCAACGACAACAATGATAAGAGAAAATAACAAGGGAAGAGAATACAATACCACTCGCCAAGAAACGAGTCAGACCCAGAAGCCCGTGTCCTTTCGGCTAACTCCCAGTTACCCCCCACCCCGGGCATGACGTGCTGTGGTATGGAATACCTCTTTAGCTAGCCTGGGTCAGGCATCCCGTCTCTGCTTCCTCCCAGCTTCCTCTCCTCCCTGGCAGAGCATGAGCCTCACAAAGTCCTTGGTCAGGGTAAACATCACTTGGCAGCAACCGATAACATCGGTATCACCAGCACTGTTCCCAGGCTGGAAGTCAAAACACAGCATTGCACCAGCTACCATGAAGGAGAAAAATGACTGCTATTGCTGAACCCAGGACACAGGGGAAGTTTAGACTGGATATAAGGAAGAAATTATTTCCTGTTAGGGTGGTGAGGCACTGGAATTGGTTGCCCAGGGAAGTTGTGAATGCTCCATCCCTGGCAGTGTTCAAGGCTATGTTGGACAGAGCCTTGAGTGATATGGTTTAGTGTGAGGTGTCCCTGCCCACGGCAGGGGTGGTTGAACTATATGATTTCAAGGTCCTTTCCAACCCTAACTATTCTATGATTCTATGATTCAGAACCCATAGGAAATATCTTTGCTAAAACACTTCATTGAAGACCAGAGATAGTGTAAGTCTATGTGCTGTTAACCCATTTGTGCTTAACCCTATTCTGTATAAGAAAGCAGTCTGAGATGAACTAAGATTGAAGAGCTTTGGGTTTAATTCCTTGTTTCTCACAGATTTCCCTTGTGACTTTGAGCAAATCGCTTACTCTTGGTTCTATCTGAAAAGTGGAGAGAGCAGGATTTTTTTTTGCCTCAGAGGCATACTCTCAGTGCGTCATGTACTCATATACTGGAGGGGAGAGGCTACAGAAGTATGTAAAGCAGACAGATATGTTACTGCTCCTTAGTAGCAGCTTCAGCATGCTCAGGCTTTCCACCAGCCTCTGTGATGTTTCATTAATTAGTTTCATTAATTTTATTTTTTATTTTTAATCAACAATAGCTGTACTCAGTCTGTATTGTTATTGGTATGTATTTGGAAAGCAGTTGCAGCTTGAAGGATAAAGTTATGTTAGGATGGGAGAGAGCAAGATTTTCTTTAATTTGAATTCTTACAGAAGTGGACATTCTCCTTCACTTCAGTCCCAGTTGTCTCCTGTGGCAGCCTCCTAACACTGATATCTCTTCATGAGAAACACTGATATATCAAGAGAGAAATCAGCTCTCAGGGAACATAATAGCCAAAATTTGAGCCTATTGCAAAGGAAAATAATTCATTGATATCTAACTTAGTTTCATTATTATTATTTTCATAGCTAACAAATTCAATGATTGCTTAGCAGTCAATTTTAAAAATCAAGAACAGATAATTTTATACCAAAAATGGGTGGCTTCCAGTTTGTGCTGTAGGATATATAATGAGTTGTTTTACCCAAGCAACTCACACAGAGATCTCCCAATCAGACAATTTCTCACACCATTGCACTCTTAATTTTACAGAGCACTGGATCGCTGCCTCTGCCTGCTTGGGCTCCCTCACACCACTTTTTCTGTGGTGTGCAAAGTGTCAGAGTAGAGGTGTTAACTTTGCAGCATAAGCCACTTAACATTAAGACCATTTGCAGTGAAAGTAAAGCCATAATAAAGAAGTGGAACTGTGCATTTATTTTGGAATTAAATGGACATTGTCAGAGCAAGAAATATTTGGGAAAGAAAAATTAAGAAATTGTTCCAAGTCATGTTAATACCAGCTTAAACTGTTCTTAATACAAATGACCTAAGAAATGTGTATAGTTTTGCACTTTTTATTCAGTGGCTTGTGAAAAGAATGGCCTTATGTTCCGCCAAGGTTGCCCTGAAAGGTGTCCTTCTATAGGTCTGATTCCTACACAACCTTAACATGTACTGTGGAGGTGGGGAAGAACAGGGGGAGTAAGTGAGCGGCTGCATGGTACTGAGTTACTGGCTGGGCTTAAACCATGACAGTTCTTTTTGGAGCCCAGCGTAGGTCATGAAGAGTTGAGATAATGACAGATCTGACCACAGTGTGTCTAATTGTATTTATGATATGCAATCAGTGTTTCAGATTAATAGACCCTTCTCACAATGTTGATTTATTTGCTCTCAGAGTTGTGCTTGGTCTCAGAGTTTCAGCATGTCATGCCTTACTTGCAGCCAGTATTTGCTGTTTTGTGTTTATCGGGTTTGGAGCCTGGTCTAAGGTTCTTGTTTCGCTGTACTTTATGGTAATGACTTGTAATACAATTAGACTCATTGATCATGACACTGATGTGGTATGCGTTCTCAGGGTGGTCATCACCTCTATACTATGGTAGGCATGTAATGGTAATTTTTAACAATTACATATCTCTTTTTTTCCTCCTCAGGGGGTCAGCTTATGAAGGAGACATTCCCTCACACCCTCCTGTGTCACTGACAATAGATAATGATGCGTTGCTGTCCTGGGTTCAGCAGTAGTAGTTATCTTTCTCCTTCTTAGCTGGTGCAGTGATGTGGTTTTGACTTTCAGCCTGAGTACAAAGCTGATAACACCGATGTTTTCAGTTGTTGCTCAGTAATGTTTGCTCTGACCAAGGATTTTCTGAGTCTCATGCTCTGCCAGGGAGGAGGGGAAGCTGGGAGAAAGCAGAGACAGGATACCTGACCTAAACTAGCCAAAGAGGTATTCCACACCACAGCACCTCATGCCCAGTATATAAACTGGGGGCAGTTACCCAGAAGGGCTAGATCACTGCTCAGGTCGGGCTGGGTATCAGTCAGCAGGTGGTGAGCGGTTGTATTCTCTTCCCTTGTTATTTCCCTTATCATTATTATTATTGGTGGTAGCAGTAGTGGTTTGTGTTATACCTTAGTTACTAGACTGTTCTTATCTCAGCCTGTGGGAGTTACGTTTTTTTGATTCTCCTCCTCCGGGAGCGGGGGGAGGAATTGGGGGGAGTGAGCGAGCAGCTGCGTGGTTCTGGGTTGCCAACTGGGCTTAAACCACAACAGTGGTGAAACACACAGCAATGGAAAAGTATTGTTTGGCACAGGTTGTGGGAACATAACCTTGAAAATAATGGAGTTAACACCGCTGTTGTTAGCAAAAGGGAGTCTTATACCAGTAAACATCTGTTCACACGCTGGCCATGTGGGCACTGATGTTGCAGCTGTTAATTTTCCACTCCAACCTGAGGGGGGATATAAGAACCTGTGCAGGGATGGATGGGTGAGAAGGCCAGATGCACATCTAGGTTTGGGGGTACACCCTGATGATGCATTGCCTGCCACCCCTGTGACCAGGCAACATGTTCCATCTCCTTCTCCTGCTCGGTGGCATCCCATTCAATCAGGGGTCGGTATGTAACCTGCTTTGCATTAATATCTATGTATTTGCTTTGCATTAATATCTATGTATTTGCTTTGCATTAATGTGGAGACAGTGTTCTCACGGGAGAATGGATAATTGGTACATGAACTCTGAATAATCCTGAAAGATACAGCAAGGCCATGAGGGGCCCAAAGAAGCTTAAGCAAGCAAGATAAGAAGAAGCTGGAATTCACTGAGTTAATGAGAACTGTGGACTGTTGGCAAGCTTTCGAGGTCAAGTTCTCACACCTGTGCTTAACCAATTATATGTTAGTCACTAAGGGTCTTCAAGACATGTATCCAATCATAATATGCCAAATCACTGTAACTGCATGTAAGAAATAGTATATAAGGAGTTAAGGTTTTGTAATAAATTTGGCAATCGCTTGATCACATTGATTGTCTCTGCGTTTTCTGTGACTCCCGCGTCAACACATTAATACCTCAATAAATAGACCAGAACATTTAATTATTTATATTTTGTTTGGTGTCCGTTCTTTGTACATGGGAATCCTATGAACCTGGAACATAATTGGTGACGACGATGGGATTCTCGTAGTACAAGCACTGTAAACTGAGAACAGGGCTTGGTCCCTGGAATGTGTAGCTGCACCAAGAGGCACTATTCCTTATGCATGACAACAGGACTTGGTCGGTGGGGCACGTAGCTGCACCAAGAAGCACTGTTCTGTGTGTGTGAAAATAGGGCTTGGTCTTTGTGTGTGTGTGCGCTGTTGGGGTTGCTTTAAGGATTTTGTGTAATATACTACTGCTATTTTTCATAGGAAAGAGCCTCGTGCCATGGCTCTTCCTATAGAGCGGCCGGGATGGATGCAGGAACCGTGGAGCATGTTGTGGGATAAAATAGAGATGTGCACTAATGCAGGACCTGAACTGTGGGGACCTAAGGACCCTATGGGAATGTTAAAGTATTGGGGTGAGTTTGTGCAAATACCCCAGCCCTGTGGAGACAGTGTTCTCACAGGAGAATGGATAATTGGTACATACACTCTGAATAATCCTGAAAGATAAAGCAAGGCCGTGAGAGGCCCAAGGAAGCTTAAGCAAGCAAGATAAGAAGCTAGAATTCACTGAGGTAATGAGAACTTTGGACTGTTGGCAAGCTTTCGAGGTCAAGTTCCCACACCTGTGCTTAACCAATTATATGCTAGTTGCAAAGTGTCTTCAAGACATGTATCCAATCATAATATGCCGAATCACTGTAACTGCATGTAAGAAATAGTATATAAGGAGTTAAGGCTTTGTAATAAATTTGGCAATTGCTTGATCACATTGATCGTCTCTGCGTTGTCCATGACTCCCGCATCAACAAGTGGCGCCTGAACAGGGACCCTCCGATCGGTAACTCGACAAAGACGAGTTTGAAGGTCTGATGAAAAGGAGGGGGCGGAGAGCCGGCCGAAAGTCGGCGCTGCCCCGGCGCTGAGAAGTCAGACGTCTGCAAAACTTCGGGAATCTCTCCCTGATAAGGTGAGCGGCCGGGGAGGAGATGGGGCACTTGCTATCCAAAGAGGAACAGGTGGTGGTGAAGGTCCTCCAACACATTCTCTCTAAGAGAGGACTGCAATATGATAGTGCCGCCTTACAGAGGCTGTTAAAGTGGTCCCGTGATCGCGAGGTTAGTAAAGGGACCAAAGATACACAGAAACACTCTACACTTTGGAGATTGGTGTTTGAGACTTTGAAAGAGATGAAACTGGAAAGGGCGGCGGTAGCTTCTGTATTTGCCGCCACAACTCCAGAAGGGGCTGTCTTCCCTAACCCCCATCATAGTGCTGCGGCTATGACTCTTGCACCTCCTGTGGTACCTGGAACGGCGCCGAAAAAATCAACGCCCCGAGCCAATGAAAGCAAGAGCCAGGTCCGCAGATGGCCACATACCGAACGAGACACCTGACAAGAAAGATATAGCTGCGAACAACGGAGACCCTGAGTTCGACCCAGGATCAGAATCCAAGTCCCCTGAATCCGAGCCAGATTTATATCCTCTGCTTCCAGACTCTGACTCTTTGTCTCCCGGGTCAGTCTGCTCAGCTCATCAGCAACTACTCACTGGCCTTGGAGATGCTCAGCTGCAACAATTGATGAAAAAGCTTGAAGCCCTCGAGACTGGGATTGAGACATCTCCATTGGCGACTCCACCTTATCCTCCCTAAACCCCTTCCTTAAAGAAGGCAAACAGGGGAAGGGGGTGGGAGAGGTATCGGGGGGCACAAATATTGCGCACTGTTAACACAAAGATGTTAACACAATGTCTGCAATCAAGCAGATGCAATTATTAAAATAGTTAAGGAGGCAGGTGAATTTTCTGCTGTATATGTTATGATTTTTTTTGTGATTGACCTCTCTGCTATAATACATGGTCAGGCATTAGGTTCAGGTTATATGACTAAAACTCCAGGTATTCTTGTCCAGTACAAGGATTTGGAAATTGGCATTGGGAAAGGTCCTGCAAAAGTAAAACTAACAGGTTGAGGTTATATGTGTGTAAATTACAGATTTCGGTTTGCAGTGGATGTCAGCTCGATGGGTGAAACCCTTGAAAGAGTCAGCAGTGCTAAAGGACACTTCCCCCTTGTCAGTGATTGATTGAATCAAACAAACAAAAAAAAAACAAAAAAAAACATCACCCACCCCCACGCTTCCCCCCCCCCAAACCTCCAGGGAAGCGATATCAGCACGGGATACAGATGTATTGTGTGATTTTCTGGTGGTGGGAAGGTCTCTCTTATGCTCTTATCAGGGGCATTGGGCATACTGTGACGGACCGTGGACTTGGGAGCCCATATACAACTCATTTAATACCGTTTCTCTGTGATACTCATGTATTAGAAGTTGGTAAATATAAGTATGTCCAGGTTTCTATCGACCTTTGGAAACCTTTATAGATATTGCTGGCCACTTCTTCCAACATAGGCTGGCCACCTGTGTCGGAATGAGTGTGCATTTTGGTCAGTATAAAAGCCCAAGCCTCATATGATGTGGGGGAGGCAGAGCCTCTGCGGGGATGCCCGCTAAGGATGAGCCTGCCACCTCGCACTGTGATGATGCTTCTCGGAGATGGTTTGCTGTTAGTCTCCACAGGGTCCTTGTGCCACGTTCTGTACGTGGGACTGTAGTGGGAGTAATGATTGTCTGGATTTTGTGCTTCAAATATTGTAGTTGTGTGGAGTGTGCTTGTGGGATCCCATACGTGTGTGTGTGTGTGTGTGTTGAGGGCAGACGGTGTTCTGTGTATCTTTTGTTGTTGGGTTCATGTAAAAGCTTTCAACGGGTAGCAGTTTAACATTTTGGGCAAGAAAGGGTTAATGCAAAAGTGCGATTGCCGGCAGGTATTTATGGTTGCTGCTGAAGCAGGCAGGCAGCTGTAGCTGCTGCTGAAGCAGGCAGGCAGCTGTAGCTGCTGCCGAGCAGGCAGGCTTTTATAGCTGCTGCCGAGCAGGCCGGCGTTTGTAGCTGTGCAAAGCACGGCAAGCGATTCTTGGGGAAAAAAAAAAAAAGAAAAAAAAGCTGACCTCTGATTCAGCTCCTGGTGCTCCACCGGCGGAATGGCCAGGATGGACGCCAGAGGCGAGGAGTGAAGGAAAAAAAAAAACCAACAAAAAAAAAAAACCAAACCAATAAAACAAGCAAAAAAAAAACCCAAAACCAACAAAGCCCAACCTCTCAATCTATTGAGGCAGTTTGCAGAGACACCTCAGACAAAGCCTAAAGAGCACCTACAACACAGTGGGTGCATGGTAGGAGCCTTGCTTAGTATGTTTAAGGTAACCTGGGGGTGAATCCAAGACTTGGAGGAATAGATAGATCGGTTGAAGTAAGAACTGCTAACTGAAAAAGCGAGAGGGGTAGTGCAACCACAAGATTTATGAGCCGTCACCTAAGCAGAATCAGGGTGGCAGGAAAAAAAAAAAAAAAAGAGGCAACGATGCATTAAACTCCTTGACTGTTAACAATGTGCAGTTTAACCTGTCTGCTTCTCAAGAACTGATAACCTGGAGGAGGGGCTATATTTGTGTCCTCCTGCCTACAGGTCCATGGCGACTGCCTGCAAAGTTTGTCAAGCCTTTCCATGAGCTGTACAGACAAATGGAAAAACCTGATGCCTCAGCTACAGGAGCTGACTGTGAATACCCCAAGCAGAATGAGATAGAGGAAGAGAAAAATGAATGATTGCAAAACATCACTTGGGGGCAACTGAAAAGTAACATCCTGAATATGTGTGCTTGTAACATAGCTATTATTAGAGGCTGTGATTTTGTGTATAAAACCACCTGTATTTACTAGCCAGTTGCTAATGAGGAACTACACCTTGTATTGTATAGATTTGTCACTTGTAAAAGAGATGTTAGAGCATGCAAATTTGCAGCAGCTGCTAGAAAATGCTAGGGGAAAAGCTGGAAAGATTCTAATACAATGGTAGTGTTATAAAGCAGGTAATGGAACAAATTAAGAGGGGGGGAGAATTCCACTGGTAAGAAATTTCTTTGGCTAGTCCCTCGCTACCACCAGCATCTTCAACATGCTGCTGCAACCTGTAATAGTTACTCTGCTAATGTAAATTTGTGTGTGCCTTGCTGTAGTAGTGACTTGTTACTGGATGAAGCAGGTGAAACTCTGCATTGACAACAAGGTGCAAGGACTGAGGCTGACCAAATGCCTGCTACCATAATCAAGGGCAAGACTGGGTTGGCTTCTGTGTTTGCCACCAAGAAGAACCTTTAGCTCTGCTGCTGGCTGCAACCCAGCAGGCGTGGAGCGGTGGGGACACATGCCATGCCAGACCTTGATGTGAAGGATGGCCTCCCGTTACCAGAGAGCCATACAGCAGAAAAAAGGGGCAGGCCCAGCAGCCTGTAGTCAGCATATATTGGAGATATGATCTAGGCCAAATCCCCTGCTCAAGTAGAGTCATCTAAAACATATATAAAACAAAAAGGGGGAGATGTGGAGACAGTGTTCTCACGGGAGAATGGATAATTCGTACATAAACTCTGAATAATCCTGAAAGATACAGCAAGGCCGTGAGAGGCCCAAGGAAGCTTAAGCAAGCAAGGTAAGAAGAAGCTAGAATTCACTGAGGTCATGAGAACTGTGGACTGTTGGCAAGCTTTCGAGGTCAAGTTCCCACACCTGTGCTTGACCAATTATATGCTAGTTCCAAAGGGTCTTCAAGACATGTATCCAATCATAATATGCCAAATCACTGTAACTGCATGTAAGAAATAGTATATAAGGAGTTAAGGCTTTGTAATAAATTTGTCAATCGCTTGATCACATTGATCGTCTCTGCGTGACTCCCGCGTCAACACATCCCCGCTAGAAGGAGTGACTGAGTCATGCCGGACGCGTGACAAGCTGCTTGCTGCTTGCCTATAAAGGCATGGCAGATAAGAACACAGAGCTGGAGCAACAAGTAGCAGATTTACATTCCAAGCTAGAAAGGGTTAAAGCAGAAGTGCTGTTTCAGAGGCAGACATTTATAGTGATTCAGAGAATCTTTTGAATACATAGGCTTAGATTTTTCAATTGTTAGTTTGCCGTCAGGGATTAAGGACATAATTTTAGATTGTTCAGCTGCTTGTTTGGCTTTAAAATTGGCCATATTATTTCCAGTTTCCTGATCAGCGTTACCTTGCTGATGCCCTCTACAGTACATAATAGCTACTTCCTCGGGTAGCTGAACAGCTTCCAGTAGCCGTGGAATTTCTGTGGCATGTTTAATCTGTTTCCCTTGTGTGTTCAAAAGTCCTCGTTCTTTCTAGATAGCACCGTGTGTATGTACCACACCAAATGCATATTTAGAATCAGTCCAAATATTTATCCTTTTATCTGTAGCCAATTCCAGGGCTCTAGTTAACGCTATTATTTCTGCCTTCTGGGCAGAGGTGTTCATGGGCAAAGGTTTAGCTTCTATTACCTGTGAAGTGGTGGTAATGGCATATCCTGCCTTTCGTTCACCATTTTTTATGAAGCTACTGCCATCAGTAAACAAAGATTCAGCATCTTCCAGAGGTTTTTCTTTCAATCTCTTCGGCTTGAATATACAGTCCCTATAGTGGCCAAGCAGTTTTAGTGTTAGTGGTTCTGTCAATCATTCCTGCAAAACGGATGGTGGATTCACAACGTTAGTTACCACAATTTCTATATCATCTTGTTCCACACGGGTGGCCAGATCATGGATCCAAAGTCTGCATCATCCAGTCATTCCCAGGAATGTCCAGAGCTCCTTGATGGTCGACAGTCGTGGAGTCTGACAAATGACTTCTTTTCTAGGAACTCCAAGTTCTCTCTGTCCTCCTGTTATTTCATATCCTAGGTAGGAAACTCAGGTTTGGATTAGTCGGGCCTTTTGTTTGGATGCCTGATAACCATTCAGTCCCAGGAAATTGAATAATCTCACCATCCACTGGACACATTCTTCCTTTGTTCCTGTAGCAATTAATAGGTCATCTACATATTGTAACAGAGTCCCTGTCTGAGTAGGTGGCTTCTATGATTCTAGTTCTCATGCTAACTTATTTCCAAAAATTGCTAGACTGTTTTTAAACCCTTTAGGTAATACTGTCTAAGTTAACCGAGTTTCCCTTCCTGTGTCAGGATTTTCCCATTCGAAAGCAAATAGTTTTGGCTTTCTTTGGCCAATGGTAAGCAAAAGAAAGCGTCCTTTAAATCCAGGAAGGCAAACCATTTCTGATTATTATTCAATTTAGTCAATAAGTCATACAAATTAGCTACTACTGGACAAATATCCTCTGCAATTTTGTTGATTACCCTGAGATTGTGAACCAATCTGCAACTTTTCTCATCATATTTCTTTACTGTCCAGATAGGAGTATTATATTCCAATTCACATTCATTTAATAATCTATATTTTAAAATTTATCAATGATTTTTTGATTCCCTTTGATCTTCTAATTATAGGGGATATTGTTTTATTTCAATTGGGCAAGCCCCCCCTCCCCCTTTTTTTATTTCCCCTTTAACAGGCAAAGCATTTTTCTCCTTACCTGGAACTTCAGATGCCCATGCTCCCAGATATACCTGATTAAGGATTTCTTCTGTTTCAGGGAGGTCCTCCTTTTTGCTTTTCTGCTGAATTAAAGATAAACTCAAAACTGCAATTAATTGATTGTTTTTAACTCTAAATTCCATTTTGCCTTCTTTAAATGTTGCTTCTCGCCCTGATAAAGATTTTAGAGAATTTGGCATGCATAAAAATTTATGCATTCCTATTTGTTTTCCCAATTTGTACTTTAAAGGTTTCAAAAACAATGACTCTCTTTTTTTTTTTCTTTTCCTTTGTGACCAGTAGCTCCCACATCTGTAACAAATTCTTTTCTCTCTGATTTAACACCAAATAAGTTGCTCCTGTATCCACTAAAATTCCCCTTTATTTCCTCTAGTCCCTAGTTTTAATTTAATCAGTGGATCTGCTAGGGTAGTCTAGTTCTAATTCAGTCACCAGAGCCACCCCATGGCACTGCCCCCCCACAGGTCAGTCTCGCTTCCAACGTCCAAACTCCCCATAGCACACACAGCGATCCGGTTCCACAGGAGAGCCCACTCCCCCACCTCCGCCTGACATCCCTCTTCACGCGCTCAAACACGGGAGCTTCGTGAGCTCCCCCTCTTTCCCCCTTGGTTTTCCCTTTTTTTTTTCCTCACAGTTGCTCACCCTGCTCTTCAGCGGCTGCAGATGCCTGCCTCTGTAACAGCACTTCTGTTTTAACCCTTTCTTAACTCTGAATGTGAATGTGCCGCTTGTTGCCACTGACAGCAATCCCCTCCTTATCAGTATCAGATAGGATGGATGCAGGCGGTGCTCCTCTCGGAGGTACCTGTGATACATAATTTTCCAAACTATATCCCTGATTACTGTTTTTTAGAATCATAGAATCGTTAGGGTTGGAAAGGACCTTAAGATCATCTAGTTCCAACCCTCCTGCCATGGGCAGGCACACCTAACGCTAAATCATATCACCCAAGGCCTCATCCAACCTGGCGTTGAACACTGCCAGGGATGGAGCATTCACCTCCCTGGGCAACCCATTCCAGTGCCTCACCACCCTAACAGGAAAGAACTTCCTTCTTATATCCAACCTAAACTTCCCCTGTTTAAGTTTTAACCTGTTACCCCTTGTCCTGTCACTACAGTCTCTAATGAAGAGTCCCTCTCCAGCATCCCTATAGGCCCCCTTCAGATGCTGGAAGGCTGCTTTGAGGTCTCCAAGCAGCCTTCTCTTCTCCAGGCTGAACAGCTCCAACTTCCTCAGCCTGTCTTCATACGGGAGGTACTCCAGTCCCCTGATCATCCTTGTGGCCCTTCTCTGGACTTGCTCCAACAGTTCCATGTCCTTTTTATGTTGAAGACACCAGAACTGTACACAATACTCCAGGTGAGGTCTCACAAGAACAGAGTAGAGGGGCAGGATCACCTCCTTCGACCTCCTGGTCATGCTCCTTTTAATGCAGCCCAGGATACGGTTGGCTTTCTGGGCTGCAAGCGCACACTGCCTGCTCATGTTCATTTTCTCATCAACCAGCACCCCCAAGTCCTTCTCCACAGGGCTGCTCTGAATCTCTTCTTTGCCCAACCTGTAGCTGTGCCTGGAATTGATCCGACCCAGGTGTAGGACCTTGCACTTGGAATGCTTAAACCTCATGAGGTTGGCATCAGCCCACCTCACAAGCATGTCAAGGTCCCTCTGGATGGCATCCCTTCCCTCCAGCGTATCAACCAAACCACACAGCTTGGTGTCATTGGCAAACTGGTTGAGGGGGCACTCAATCCCACTATCCATGTCACCAACAAAGATGTTGAACAGGACCGGTCCCAACACCGATCCCTGAGGGACACCACTCGTTACTGGTCTCCAGCTGGACAGTGAGCCATTGACCACAACTCTTTGCGTGCAGCCATCCAGCCTGTTCTTTATCCACCGAGTGGTCCATCCAATTTAGAGACAAAGATGTCGTGTGGGACAGTGTCAAACGCTTTGCACAAGTCCAGGTAGATGACATCAACTGCTCTACCCCTGCCCATCAGTTCTGTAGCCCCATCATAGAAGGCTACCAAATTGGTCAGGCAGGATTTCCCCTTCGTGAATCCATGCTGGCTGTCACCAAGCACCTTGTTGTTTTTCATGTGCCTTAGCATGCCTTCCACGAGAATCTGCTCCAAGATTTTGCCAGGCACAGAGGTGAGACTGACTGGTCTGTAATTCCCTCGGTCATCCATTTTCCCCTTCTTGAAAATGGGGGTTATATTTCCATTTTTCCAGTCATCGGGAACTTCACCTGACTGCCGCGATTTCTCAAATATGATGGCCAGCGGCTTCGCAACTTCATTCGCCAGCTCCTTCAGGACCCGCGGATGGATCTCATCAGGACCCATGGACTTGTGCACATTCAGATTTTTAATATGGTCTCGAACCAGTTCCTCTCCTACAGTGGGCGCAAGGTCTTCATTCTCACAGTCCCTGCATCTGCCTTCCAAGACTTGGGTGGTGCAGTCAGAGCCTTTGGCAGTGAAGACCGAGGCAAAGAATTTATTCAGAACCTCAGCCTTCTCCAAATCCTGTGTAGCCAGTTCTCCCGAGAGCTTCCTGAGGGGGCCTACATTCTCCCTAGTCTGTTTTTTATTTGCTATGTACCTGTAGAATCCCTTCCTGTTATCTTTAATACCTCTAGCTAAGTTTAATTCTAACTGAGCCTTAGCTTTCCTAACCTGGTCCCAGCTTCTCGGACAACATCCCTGTACTCTTCCCATGCCACCTGTCCTTGCTTCCACTTATTATAAGCCGCTTTTTTCATTTGAGTTTTCCTCAGGAGCTCCTTATCCATCCAAGGAGGTCTCCTGGCCCTCATGCTGCACTTCCTTCTGGTTGGGATGCAACACTCCTGAGCTTGCAGCAGGTGATCCTTGAATATCAACCAACAGTCTTGGGCCCCTCTGCCCTCTAGGGCTGTATCCCATGGAACCTTACTAAGCAGGTTCCTGAAGAGGCCAAAGTCTGCTCCTTTGAAGTCCAGGGCAGTGAGCTTGCTTCACGCTCTTCTCACTGTCCTGAGGATCTCAAATTTGAGCATCTCATGATCGCTGCATCCAAGGCTGCCCTGGAGTGTCACATTTCCAACGAGCCCTTCCCTGTTGGTGAGCACGAGGTCAAGTATGGCACCTCTCCTTGTTGGCTCCTCTGTTGCAGAATGACTCTAAGAGCAGAACCATAGAGTTCTGGAGGACTCTGCAAGCAAGGCAGGGGGTGGCCCCCACAGGTGGCCGGAGACCGGACCTGGGAGGAGAATGTGGAGGAAGCTGTGGGGGCTAACCAATACTGTTATACCAAGAAGGAGTGGCTGAATACCACTCCTATATATGTGTGAACTGCGTCACAAATAAAGAAGAAGTTGCTTATCACCCATATTGGGTTGGCCTGTCTGCTTCTCCTCGCCGCTTACAAATGGCGCCCGAACAGGGACGCGGATTACAGGGCCCCGGTCGCTGGGGACCCGGATTACAGGGCCCCGACTAGCGGGGACCCGGATTACAGGGCCCCGAGTAGCGGGGACCCAGGATACAGGGC
>NW_026641342.1:0-7020 GCF_028554395.1 Pezoporus wallicus | reverse complement strand
GAGGGCGCGCCCAGCTGGAGCCGCAGCTGGGTGGGTGTGAAGGGGCAACAGCTGGGTGTGCACACAGGGGCAACAGCTGGATGTGCACACGGGGCAACAGCTGGGTGTGCACATGGGGCAACAGCTGGGTGTGCACATTGGGGCAACAGCTGGATGTGCACATGGGGCAACAGCTGGGTGTGCATATAGGGGCAACAGCTGGATGTACACATGGGGCAACAGCTGGGTGTGCACATAGGGGCAACAGCTGGGTGTGCACATTGGGGCAACAGCTGGGTGTGTACACAGGGGCAACAGCAGTATGTGCACATAGGGGCAACAGCTGGATGTGCACACAGGGGCAACAGCTGGGTGTGCACATGGGGCAACAGCTGGGTGTGCACATTGGGGCAACAGCTGGATGTGCACATAGGGGCAACAGCTGGGTGTGCACATTGGGGCAACAGCTGGGTGTGCACATAGGGGCAACAGCTGGATGTGCACACAAGGGCAACAGCTGGGTGTGCATATAGGGGCAACAGCTGGATGTACACATGGAGCAACAGCTGGATGTGCACATTGGGGCAACAGCTGGGTGTGCACATGGGGCAACAGCTGGGTGTGCACATGGGGCAACAGCTGGGTGTACACATGGGGCAACAGCTGGATGTGCACATAGGGGCAACAGCTGGGTGTGCACATAGGGGCAACAGCTGGGTGTGCATATAGGGGCAACAGCTGGATGTGCACACAAGAGCAACAGCTGGATGTGCATATAGGGGCAACAGCTGGGTGTACACATAGGGGCAACAGCTGGATGTGCACATGGGGCAACAGCTGGGTGCGCATATAAGGGCAACAGCTGGGTGTGCACATAGGGGCAACAGCCGGATGGGCACGCAAGGATCATGCAGGCACTGGATGTGCTTACAGGGGCATGGCACAGCTGGATACACCTAAAGGTGCAGGGCACAGCTGGATGGGCATGCAAGGGCAACAGCTGGATGGGCATGCAGGGGGGTGATACAGCTGGATGGGAGTTCAAGGGTCATGCAACAGCTGGATGTACATCCAAGGACAACAGTTGCATGTACATGCAGAGGCATGCAGCTGTTGGATGTGCATTCAAGGTCGTGGCACAGCTGGATGTGCCCATGGGGGTATGGCACAGCTGGATGAGCATTGTGAAGGTGGCCTGTGGTTGTGACCAGCACATCACAGGGTGGTGCTGGGGGGGTTCCCGAGGCTAGAGCACCCCCGTCCCTGTCCCCCATATGCCTGGGGCAAAGCTGGGATCGCTGCAGGGTGTCCTGGTGGCATCTCCCACCAGCTCAGCCCTACGCAGCCCTGGCACCTTCTGCTGGGCACTGGGAAAAGTTGGCCAAACCCAGCTGAATTGAGCCAGGAACTTGAGGAAACCCATCCTGCACCGCACCACCACACTGAGCCCTGGTGTGTGTCCAGCCCTGCACACCCACCACCCACTTCTGCACCTCTGGCACACCCCCTGTGCAGCCAGGGCCAGTGGGGCTCCTCTGAGGGAGCAAAACCCCTCTTTGGACAGTGCTGGCTCTGTGAAGTGACCCTGAAGCAGGGAATCCTGGCACATCCCGGGGAGGGGAAGGAGCCTGGCAAGCGGCTGCGGGGGTATTTTGTACTCCAAGATCAATGGAAAGGGGGATTTGCGCTCTGTGGAGGATTGGATTTCCTTCCCTATCCCCACTCGGCAGCTCTCTCCCCTCTCCGGGAGGAAGACCGGATTAAACGTTTAATTTATGGGAGTGATGTTGTGCCAAAGGGAAAGAGATCCATGTGTCTGGAAACGCGCCCGAATGCACAACAGAGGAGGCTGCCTGGTTCCAATGAGCATCGCAGCCCGTGCAGGGGCCGTTTATCCACGCCGGGACCGAGCCCGGAGGCACAACCCGTCCTGTGGCACTTGTATTCCATTGTCAAAGGTTTCCAGCAGGGATGAAGCCGGAGGCCGCGTTTGGGCTGTGGGGAGAAGGAGCAGCAGATCCTGATGGGGACCCAGAGCCTGGTCCCTCACAGCCCTGACAGTGGGGATGTGATCCGATCCCATCTTATCTCTTCCCTTCCCCAGCAGGCTCATGTTCTTGGATCGGGAAGGCAGCAGCAATCCCTGGCCCGGAGAGGCCCAGTGCTGCCTCTGCTGCAGGAGCAACTTGGAACAACAGGGATCTTGCTGGCATGGCTTTATTCCCTGGATTAAACCACTAAGTTCATGATTTCTGGTATGAAAATCAAATCAGGGCAAGCAGGGAACAAAAATAAACGTTACAAGACTTTGGAAGAGAGGGGGAGTTCAGCACTGCAGCTTCTGGACCTTTTTCAGCTTATTTTTAAGGCAAAACACAGAGTCCGGGTTGAAACAGGCTCCCAAATCTGCTCCGGTTTTGATGTCCCAACATCTCCTTCTGCTGATGGGCGGTGCTGGGATGCAGAGGGACGGCAGGCTGAGCAGCAGTGGCTTTGCTCGCACCAGCGGGCTGGTTTCCTTCCTCGAAGGAAGCCATGAGCACAGCGGGACCACCGGGGCCACATCCTGCCGGTGCCCGCGACCGGGCACCGCTGCTACTCCGTGTCCGTTCTTGGACCGGCCCGGTAAAAAGGGGGTAGAGGAAAAAAAAGAGGTGGCCTCGTCCCTGGGTGGGCTCGAACCACCAACCTTTCGGTTAACAGCCGAACGCGCTAACCGATTGCGCCACAGAGACCGCGCTGCGAAGCCCTTCCGCGACCGCTGTACTCAACCCCACCGCCACCGGCACCGGCATCGAGAACCGGCCACCGGTACCGGCATCAGGGTAGGGGGGGAATTGATCCCGACCGCAGCTGTGCGGAGCGGGGGAGACACCCGTGGGCGCAGGGCTCCGCAGAGCAGCCGCTACAGCGGGTGTACGGGACCGCCTCGGTCGCACCGAGAGCGGGCAGGACCCCGCGGGAGCGGCGGACACTGTGGCGCTTCCCGCTCCTCCATCCTTTCCTTTTTGTTTTCCCTTCCTTTTTTTTTATCCCCTCTTATTCCCCCCCCCCCCCCGCCCCTTCCCCCTTTTTCCCTCCTTTCCCATTCCTTTTTTTCCCTCTCATTTCCCTCTATTTTTCCTTCCATCCTTTTCCCCCTTCCCCCTTTTCCCCTCCTTTCCCATTCCTCTTTTTTACCCTCTCATTCCCCTCTATTTTTCCTTCCATCCTTTTCCCCCTTCCCCTTTTTCTCTCCTTTCACATTCCCCTGTTTCTTTCTCTCATTTCCATTTTTCCTTCCACCCCTCTTCTCCCTTTTTCCCTCCTTACCCATTCCTCTTTTTTTCCCTCTCATTCCCCTCTATTTTTCCTTCCATCCTTTTTCCCCCTTCCCCCTTTTTCCCTCCTTATCCATTCCCCTGTTTCTTTCTCTCATTCCCCTCTATTTTTCCTTCCATCCCTTTCCCTCCTTCCCTCCGCTTCCCCGCCTGCCGCGGGCCCTACCGAGCACCGGCCCGCACCGGCCCTCTCCCTTAGGATGCTCCCGCGGGACAAAACCGACCCGGGGAGGGGGTGTTGGGTGCTGGGGTGACACCAAACGCGGGGACCGGGGACCGGAGCTGCCGCCGGGGACACCCCCCCCCCAGCTCGACCTTGGGCCCGTTCCAGCGGCTTTTAGGGTGCAAGGACTTGGGGGGGGGCGGTGAAGGGATGGGGGGGGCGGAGCGGCGAAAAAAAAGAAAACGAGCAAGGAAAAAAAAAATAAAAAAAGAAAAAAAAAAAAAAAAAAAAGGCCCCGTCCGCAGCGCGGAGCCGAACCGAGCCGGGAGCGGGGGGGCGGCCGCGGGGCCGCCGCTGCCGCCGCCACCAGGTAGGGACACGGCCCCGGTCCCCCCCCCCACCGCCGCCGCCGCCGGGATCCCCCCCCCTCCCGCTCCCCCCCCCCCCCCCCCCCCCCCCCCGTGTCCTTTTCTCTCCGCGTTCAAGATGGCCGATGGCCGCCGCCGCCCCCCGCTTTGTGCCGCGGCCCCGCCGCTACCCATGATGGGGGCACCGGGACCCCCCCACCCCGCGGCGGGCACCGGTGAGGGGCTGCGGGGACCGGGCGGCCCCGGCTCCTTCCTTTGCCTCCCCCCCCACACACCCAACGCAGGGCCCAAACCGGGAATGGGGGGGGGGGGGGGGAGCATCGGCGGGACCCCCCCCGGGGCGGGCGGAGGGGCCGGGCCGTGTCCCGGGGCGGGCTGTCAGGCGGCCCCGGGGTACAAAGGGCTGCGGGGCACCGGGAGCGCCTCAGCCCCGGTCCCAAACCGTGGGGTCTGTGCGTGTGTTCCGTTCCCCCCCCCCCCGGTAAAGCGGAGCCGCGGCACGGCCGGGCTGCAACCGGGGACCCCCGCGGCCACGCGTGTCCGTGCCCGGCGGGTGTCACGCACCGAGCGGGTCCCGCCGTTGGGCCCCGGTTTTGGGGGGGGGGGGGGGGGGGGGGGGGCGCTGTCGGGGGTCTCCGGTTCACGCTCCGGTGCCTCCCGATCGCGTTCCCGGTGCGGGCAGTGCCGGGTGGGACGGTCCCGGTTCATTTCCCGTGCTCGCCGCCGCCGCCGCCGGTGGGTCCCGCGGGGAGGGGGCGGCCGGTGGGGTCCAAGTTACCGGTGACTTTGGAGCGTCCTTCCCCACCCGTGCCTGGGGGGGGGGGGGCACGGGGCAGAGCCACCGCCCACGGACACAAAAGACCCCGAAAGCCCCGAAACCCTGAGGGGGACCCGCTCCGGTGTCGGGACGGGGCGGCCCCGAGGGCTCCGGTGCTGCGGCCGGTCCCGGTGCCTGGATGGGGGGGGGGGGGGGTGTGTGTGTGTGGAACCGGGGCTTTGTTCACCCCCACGGCAGGAAATCGCGGTTGTTATCGCCCGGTTCATTAGAACCGGTTTGCGCCGGTGGCTCGGGTTTCCCCCCCCCACAACCGCCGAGACCGGGGCGGCCATTGCGGGTACCGGGAGCGGCAAAATCCACCCAAAACGCAGCCGGTGCCCGGTCCCCTGTTGGGGGTTGGTGTGAAGCCGGGCACCGACAGCCCCCCCCCCCCCCCCCCCCCCCAGCATTGGGCTGCCCCAAGGGAGATGAGCCGGGGGGGGGCTGGAGCTTCCCAGACACCCTGTGGGTCATGGGGCCCTCTCTGCAAGGGGACCACAGGGCTTGGCTTGTTCCGTGTCCCTCAGCACAGGGGACCCTGTGGATTCTCTGTCCCGGTCCCCATGGCATCCCATCCCTGAGCATCTCCATCCCGGTCCCCAAGGCATCCCATCCCTGAGCATCTCCATCCTGGTCCCCAAGGCATCCCATCGCTGCAGCATCTCCATCCCGGTCCCTATGGCATCCCATCCCTGAGCATCTCCATCCCGGTCCCCATGGCATCCCATCCCTGCAGCCTCTCCATCCCGGTCCCCATGGCATCCCATCCCTGAGCATCTCCATCCTGGTCCCCATGGCATCCCACCCCTGCAGCATCTCCATCCCGGTCCCTATGGCATCCCATCCCTGAGCCTCTCCATCCCGGTCCCTATGGCATCCCATCCCTGAGCCTCTCCATCCCGGTCCCTATGGCATCCCATCCCTGAGCCTCTCCATCCCGGTCCCCATGGCATCCCATCCCTGCAGCATCTCCATCCCGGTCCCCATGGCATCCCATCCCTGAGCCTCTCCATCCCGGTACCCATGGCATCCCATCCCTGCAGCCTCTCCATCCCGGTCCCCATGGCATCCCATCCCTGCAGCCTCTCCATCCCGGTCCCCATGGCATCCCATCCCTGTAGCATCTCCATCCCGGTCCCTATGGCATCCCATCCCTGTAGCATCTCCATCCCGGTCCCTATGGCATCCCATCCCTGAGCCTCTCCATCCCGGTCCCCATGGCATCCCATCCCTGCAGCATCTCCATCTCGGTCCCCATGGCATCCCATCCCTGTAGCATCTCCATCCCAGTCCCCATGGCATCCCACCCCTGCAGCATCTCCATCCCGGTCCCTATGGCATCCCATCCCTGAGCCTCTCCATCCCGGTCCCTATGGCATCCCATCGCTGAGCCTCTCCATCCCGGTCCCCATGGCATCCCATCCCTGCAGCCTCTTCGTCGTGGTCCCCATGGCATCCCATCCCTGCAGCATCTCCATCTCGGTCCCCATGGCATCCCACCCCTGCAGCATCTCCATCCCGGTCCCTATGGCATCCCATCCCTGAGCCTCTCCATCCCGGTCCCTATGGCATCCCATCCCTGAGCCTCTCCATCCCGGTCCCCATGGCATCCCATCCCTGCAGCATCTCCATCCCGGTCCCTATGGCATCCCATCCCTGAGCCTCTCCATCCCGGTCCCCATGGCATCCCATCCCTGCAGCCTCTCCATCCCAGTCCCTATGGCATCCCATCACTGCAGCATCTCCATCCCGGTCCCTATGGCATCCCATCCCTGAGCCTCTCCATCCCGGTCCCCATGGCATCCCATCCCTGCAGCCTCTTCGTCGTGGTCCCCATGGCATCCCATCCCTGCAGCCTCTCCATCCCGGTCCCCATGGCATCCCATCGCTGCAGCATCTCCATCCCGGTCCCCATGGCATCCCATCCCTGCAGCATCTCCATCCCGGTCCCCATGGCATCCCATCCCTGCAGCATCTCCATCCCGGTCCCCATGGCATCCCATCCCTGCAGCATCTCCATCCCGGTCCCTATGGCATCCCATCGCTGCAGCATCTCCATCCCGGTCCCTATGGCATCCTATCCCTGAGCCTCTCCATCCCCGTCCCCATGGCATCCCATCCCTGCAGCATCTCCATCCCGGTCCCCATGGCATCCCATCCCTGCAGCATCTCCATCCCGGTCCCTATGGCATCCCATCGCTGCAGCATCTCCATCCCGGTCCCTATGGCATCCCATCCCTGAGCCTCTCCATCCCCGTCCCCATGGCATCCCATCCCTGCAGCATCTCCGTCCCGGTCCCTATGGTGTGCCATCCCTGCAGCACCTCCATCCCTGTCCCCATGGCATCCCATCCCTGCAGCATCTCCATCCCA
>NW_026641341.1:0-7163 GCF_028554395.1 Pezoporus wallicus | reverse complement strand
GGCTCCATGGAGCTGCCCCCCCCGGAGCTGCCCCCCCGCGTCCCCATTGATGACGTCACCGAGCGCCTCCTGCCCCACGGCGCCTGCCCGGAGAGCCCCGAGGGGGCAGGTACCGGGAATGGGGGGGTTTATCCCAATTTAAGGTGGAATTGGGGGGGTTTATCCCAATTTAAGGTGGAATTGGGGG
Source organism: Pezoporus wallicus (assembly GCF_028554395.1). Taxonomy (NCBI): domain Eukaryota; kingdom Metazoa; phylum Chordata; class Aves; order Psittaciformes; family Psittacidae; genus Pezoporus; species Pezoporus wallicus. The sequence goes on along the minus strand of NW_026641341.1, from coordinate 6,976 downwards.
GGTTTATCCCAATTTAAGGTGGAATTGGGGGGGTTTATCCCAATTTAAGGTGGAATTGGGCGGGTTTATCCCAATTTAAGGTGGAATTGGGGGGGTTTTTATCCCAATTTAAGGTGGAATTGGGGGGGTTTATCCCAATTTAAGGTGGAATTGGGGGGGTTTATCCCAATTTAAGGTGGAATTGGGGGGGTTTATCCCAATTTAAGGTGGAATTGGGGGGGTTTATCCCAATTTAAGGTGGAATTGGGGGGGGTTATCCCAATTTAAGGTGGAATTGGGGGGGTTTAACCCAATTTAAGGTGGAATTGGGGGGGTTTATCCCAATTTAAGGTGGAATTGGGGGGGTTTATCCCAATTTAAGGTGGAATTGGGGGGGTTTATCCCAATTTAAGGTGGAATTGGGGGGGTTTATCCCAATTTAAGGTGGAATTGGGGGGTTTATCCCAATTTAAGGTGGAATTGGGGGGTTTATCCCAATTTAAGGTGGAATTGGGGGGGTTTATCCCAATTTAAGGTGGAATTGGGGGGGTTTATCCCAATTTAAGGTGGAATTGGGGGGGGGTTTATCCCAATTTAAGGTGGAATTAGCGGGTTTAATCCCAATTTAAGGTGGAATTAGCAGGTTTAATCCCAATTTAAGGTGGAATTAGCGGGTTTGATCCCAATTTAAGGTGGAATTAGCGGGTTTAATCCCAATTTAAGGTGGAATTAGCGGGTTTTATCCCAATTTAAGGTGGAATTAGCAGGTTTTATACAATTTAAGGTGGAATTAGCGGGTTTGATCCCAATTTAAGGTGGAATTAGCGGGTTTGATCCCAATTTAAGGTGGAATTAGCGGGTTTGTTCCCAATTTAAGGTGGAATTAGCGGGTTTGATCCCAATTTAAGGTGGAATTAGCGGGTTTGATCCCAATTTAAGGTGGAATTAGCGGGTTTGATCCCAATTTAAGGTGGAATTAGCGGGTTTGATCCCAATTTAAGGTGGAATTAGCGGGTTTGATCCCAATTTAAGGTGGAATTAGCGGGTTTGATCCCAATTTAAGGTGGAATTAGCGGGTTTAATCCCAATTTAAGGTGGAATTAGCGGGTTTGATCCCAATTTAAGGTGGAATTAGCGGGTTTGTTCCCAATTTAAGGTGGAATTAGCGGGTTTAATCCCAATTTAAGGTGGAATTAGCGGGTTTGATCCCAATTTAAGGTGGAATTAGCGGGTTTAATCCCAATTTAAGGTGGAATTAGCAGGTTTGATCCCAATTTAAGGTGGAATTAGCGGGTTTGATCCCAATTTAAGGTGGAATTAGCGGGTTTGATCCCAATTTAACATGGAATTCCCATCCTCCCATCCATCCCCCCAGGTCCCTTCCTCTTCCAGGCCCCCCTGCGGGACGAGGAGGAGGAGGGCCCGGAGGAGCCGGTTGCCGGTGCCGGGAGCGCCGCCGGCGCCGAGCACCCATTGGCCGAGTACCCCTGGTTCCATGGGACCCTGTCCCGGCTCCGCGCCGCCCAATTGGTGCTGGCAGGGGGGGCGGGCGCCCACGGCGTCTTCCTGGTGCGCCAGAGCGAGACGCGGCGCGGGGACTACGTGCTCACCTTCAACTTCCAGGGCAAAGCCAAGGTCAGGCGCTGCAGCCCCTTGGATCCCACTGTTATCCCCTTGGATCCCATTGTTATCCCCTTGGATCCCATTGTTATCCCCTTGGATCCCATTGTTATCCCCTTGGATCCCATTGTTATCCCCTTGGATCCCATTGTTATCCCCTTGGATCCCATTGTTATCCCCTTGGATCCCATTGTTATCCCCTTGGATCCCATTGCTATCCCCTTGGATCCCATTGTTATCCCCTTGGATCCCATTGTTATCCCCTTGGATCCCATTGCTATCCCTTGGATCCCATTGTTATCCCCTTGGATCCCATTGCTATCCCTTGGATCCCATTGTTATCCCCTTGGATCCCATTGCTATCCTCTTGGATCCCATTGTTATCCCCTTGGATCCCATTGTTATCCCCTTGGATCCCATTGTTATCCCCTTGGATCCCATTGTATCCCTTGGATCCCATTGTTATCCCCTTGGATCCCATTGTTATCCCATTGGATCCCATTGTTATCCCCTTGGATCCCATTGTTATCCCCTTGGATCCCATTGTTATCCCCTTGGATCCCATTGTTATCCCCTTGGATCCCATTGTTATCCCCTTGGATCCCATTGTTATCCCATTGGATCCCATTGTTATCCCCTTGGATCCCATTGTTATCCCATTTGTTCTCCCATTGTTCTCCCCTTGGATCCCATTGTTATCCCCTTGGATCCCATTGTTATCCCCTTCGATCCCGTTGTTATCCCCTTGGATCCCATTGTTCTCCCATTGTTATCCCTTGGATCCCATTGTTATCCCCTTGTTGTTATCTCCCATCGTTCTCCCATTGTTCTCCCATTGTTCTCCCATTGTTCTCCCATTGTTCTCCCATTGTTCTCCCATTGTTCTCCCATTGTTCTCCCATTGTTCTCCCATTGTCCTCCCATTGTTCTCCCATTGTTCTCCCATTGTTCTCCCATCATTCTCCCATTGTTCTTGTCCTCCCATCGTTCTCCCATCGTCCTCCCATTGTTCTCCCATTGTTCTCCCATCGTCCTCCCATTGTTCTCCCATCGTTCTCCCATTGTCCTCTTGTTCCCCATTGTTCTCCCATTGTCCTCCCATTGTTCTCCCATTGTTCTCCCATTGTCCTCCCATTGTTCTCCCATCGTTCTCCCATTGTTCTCCCATTGTCCTCCCGTTGTTCTCCCATCGTTCTCCCGTTGTTCTCCCATTGTTCTCCCATTGTCCTCCCATTGTTCTCCCATTGTTCTCCCGTTGTTCTCCCATCGTTCTCCCGTTGTTCTCCCATTGTTCTCCCATCTTTCTCCCATCGTTCTCCCATTGTTCTCCCGTTGTTCTCCCGTTGTTCTCCCGTTGTTCTCCCATTGTTCTCCCGTCGTTCTCCCGTCGTTCTCCCATTGTTCTCCCATTGTTCTCCCATCGTTCTCCCGTTGTTCTCCCGTTGTTCTCCCGTTGTTCTCCCATTGTTCTCCCATTGTTCTCCCATCGTTCTCCCATCGTTCTCCCATTGTTCTCCCATTGTTCTCCCGTCGTTCTCCCATTGTCCTCCCATCGTTCTCCCATTGTTCTCCCGTTGTTCTCCCATTGTTCTCCCATCGTTCTCCCGTTGTTCTCCCGTCGTTCTCCCATCGTTCTCCCATCGTTCTCCCATCGTTCTCCCGTCGTTCTCCCATTGTTCTCCCATTGTTCTCCCATAGTTCTCCCATAGTTCTCCCATTGTTCTCCCATCGTTCTCCCATTGTTCTCCCATCGTTCTCCCATTGTTCTCCCATTGTTCTCCCGTTGTTCTCCCATCGTTCTCCCGTTGTTCTCCCGTTGTTCTCCCATTGTTCTCCCATTGTTCTCCCATTGTCCTCCCATCGTTCTCCCATCGTTCTCCCGTTGTTCTCCCGTTGTCCTGCAGCACCTGCGGCTGTCCCTGAACGAGGAGGCCCAGTGCCGGGTGCAGCACCTCTGGTTCCAGACCATCCTGGACATGCTCGAGCACTTCCGGGTCCACCCCATCCCGCTGGAATCCGGCGGCGCCGCCGACGTCACCTTGCTCAGCTACGTCGTGGCGCCGCAGCGACCCCCCGGTGCGCCCCATGGCGAGAGGGGGGGGTATGGGGGGATATGGGGTGGGTATGGGGGGGTATGGGGAGCTATGGGGGGTATGGGGGGGGTATGGGGGGTATGGGGGGGGTATGGGGGGGTATGGGGGGTATGGGGGGTATGAGGTATGGGGGGTGTGGTGGGTATGGGGTGTGGGGGGTATGGGGTGTATGGGGGGTATGGGGGGTATGGGGTGGGTATAAAGGAATATGGGGGGGTATGGGGTGGGTATGGGGGGGATATGGGGTGGACATGGGGGAGTATGAGGGGGTATAAAGGGATATTGGGGGGTATGGGGTGGGTATGGGGGGGATATGGGGTGGACATGGGGAAGTATGGGGGGGTATAAAGGGATATGGGGGGGTATGGGGGGCTATGGGGGTATATGGTGGTTATTGGGGAGCTTATATTCCATGTTTGATATCCATTCCCTATATCCCATACCCCATATATCCCATACCCTATATGTTCCCTATGCCCTGTACCCCATATATCCCATATATCCCGTATGTCCCATACACACCCTATACCCCATACACCCCACATACCCCATACACCCCACATACCCCATACACCCCTCACACCCCATACACCCCATATACCCCATATACCCCATACACCCCATATACCCCATACACCCCATACACCCCATATACCCCATGTATCCTATATACCCTACACACCTCATATACCCCATATATCCTATATACCCCACACACCCCACACACCCCACACACCCCACACACCCCATATACCCCACACACCCCATATACCCCATACACCCCACACACCCCACACACCCCATACACCCCACACACCCCACACACCCCACACACCCCATATACCCCATACACCCCATACCCCACACCCCATACCCCATACACCCCATACCCCACACACCCCACACACCCCACACACCCCACACACCCCACACACCCCACACACCCCACACACCCCACACACCCCACACATCCCCTATATCCCCTATATCCCCTCTACCCCATTCCCTTTGTCCCATCTCCCCCCAGGTCGCGACCGCTCCGGGAGCCGCTCGACCTCTGTTGACCCCGACCCCCTCCTGGCCTCCGACTGCCTCTGAGCCCCCCCATTGGGACCCATTGGGATCCATGGGGTCCATTGGGATCCATGGGATCCATTGGGGTCCATTGGGATCCATTGGGATCCATGGGATCCATAGGACTCCATTGGGGTCCATTGGGCTCCATTGGGACCCATTGGGATCCATGGGGTCCATTGGGATCCATTGGGGTCCATTGGGATCCAGTGGGATCCTTGGGATCCATAGGACTCCATTGGGATCCATGGGATCCATAGGGACCCATTGGGCTCCATTGGGATCCATAGGACTCCATTGGAACCCATTGGGATCCATGGGATCCATTGGGCTCCATTGGGATCCATTGGGACCCATTGGGATCCATTGACTCCATTGGGATCCATTGGGGTCCATTGGGACCCATTGGGATCCATGGGTTCTATAGGACTCCATTGGGGTCCATTGGGACCCATTGGGATCCATGGGATCCATAGGACTCCATTGGGGTCCATTGGGATCCATGGGATCCATTGGGACCCATTGGGCTCCCTTGACTCCATTGGGACCCATGGGACCCATTGGGATCCATTGGGACCCATTAGGATCCATTGACTCCATTGGGATCCATTGGGGTCCTTTGGGACCCATTGGGATCCATGGGATCTATAGGACTCCATTGGGGTCCATTGGGACCCATTGGGATCCATGGGACCCATTGGGATCCATGGGATCCATAGGACTCCATTGGGGTCCATTGGGATCCATGGGATCCATAGGGACCCATTGGGATCCATTGGGACCCATTAGGATCCATTGGGACCCATTAGGATCCATTGACTCCATTGGGATCCATTGGGGTCCTTTGGGACCCATTGGGATCCATGGGATCTATAGGACTCCATTGAGATCCATTGGGATCCATGGGCTCCATTGGGACCCATTGGGATCCATTGGCCCCATTGGGACCCATTGGGACCCATTGGGATCCATTGGGCTCCATTGAGATCCATTGGGATCCATTGGGATCCATTGGGATCCATTGGGATCCCTGCCCTTGGAAGCAGAAGCACCGGGAATGCTGGGGGGGGGGGGGGGGGGGGGGGGGCAAAACCCCCATTTTCCCCCTTTTTAACCCCATTTCCCCCCCCGGCTCATAATGGTACGGCCCAACCTCCCCTCCCCCCCCCCGTTTTGGGTCAGTTTTAGCTATAAAAGGGTGAAAATCGGTGTCGGAGCTTGTTTTGGGATGAAAAAGGGGGATTTTGGGCAAAAATGGGAGGAAATGGGGGTTTTGGGGGGGGAAATGGGGGTTTTGGGGGGGGAATGAGGGTTTGGGGTGAAAAATGGCAGGTTTGGGTAAAAAGTGGTGGTTTGGGGTCGGAAATGGCGATTTTGGGGTGGGAAGTGGCAGTTTTGGGGTGAAAAATGGCAGTTTTGGGTAAAAGTGGCGGTTTGGGCTCAGAAATGACGATTTTGGGGTGGGAAGTGGCAGTTTTGGGGTGAAAAATGGCAGTTTTGGGTAAAAAGTGGTGGTTTGGGGGTAAAAAACAACAGGTTTGGGTCAGAAGGGCCAATTTTGGGGTAAAAAACAGGAATTTGGGGTCAGAAATGGCCATTTGGGGGGTGGAAATCCCAGTTTGGGGTTAAAATCGCCAGTTTGGGATCAAAAGTCCCAATTTTGAGGTAAAAGTGGCAATTTTGGGGTCAGAAATGCCAGTTTTGGGGTTAGAAATGGCCATTTTGGGGTTGGAAATCCCATTTTGGGGTCAAAAATGCCAGTTTTGGGGTTAAAAATGCCAGTTTTGGGGTTGGAAATCCCACTTTGGGGTTAAAAATGCCAGTTTTGGGTTAAAAATGCCAGTTTTGGGGTCCCACACCCCATTTTTGCCTCAAAACCCCCCATTTTGGGGTGAAAAACGCCATTTTGGGGTCAAAAGTGCCCATTTTGGGGTCAGAAATGGCCATTTTGGGGTTGGAAATCCCACTTTGGGGTCAGAAATGCCAGTTTTGGGGTAAAAATGCCAGTTTTGGGGTTAAAAATGCCAGTTTTGGGGTAAAAATGCCAGTTTTGGGGTAAAAATGCCAGTTTTGGGGTTAAAAATGCCAGTTTTGGGATTAAAAATGCCAGTTTTGGGGTAAAAATGCCAGTTTTGGGGTAAAAATGCCAAAAATGCCAGTTTTGGGATTAAAAATGCCAGTTTTGGGATTAAAAATGCCAGTTTTGGGGT
>NW_026641340.1:0-698 GCF_028554395.1 Pezoporus wallicus | reverse complement strand
TAAGAACAGATCTGAATGGATTGATAGTCACTTGTCACAATGCTGATTTATTGGCTCTCAAGGTTGTTCCTCTTGATCTCACAGTTTCAGTATATCATATCTTACGTCCATCAGGTATTTGCTGTATTAGTGTTTTTCAAGTGTGGGGCTTGGGCTAAGGTTTTTGTCCCATTGTACTTTATGGTAATGACTTGTAATACAATAGAATCATTGATCATGAAACTGATCTGGTTTATGTTCCCAGTGTGGTCACCACCTTTATACTTTGGGAGGTATATGATGGAGGTGCTTAGCAATTACACATCTTTTTCTCCTTCTCAGGTGTTCAACCTGTGAAGGAGACATCCTTTTACCCTCCTAGTCGTCCCCCCAGACCATTTACATTTGAGAGTTTTGAATTTTTTGAATGGCCTTTTAATGCTGTTGAGACTTGTTTGCTGATGGTGATGGGAATCACCATGCTAACACGCATACAGAGTGTGCTTTGCCCAGGTTTAGATGATGTTTACTTTTCTTCTGAAAGGTGTTAATTTTGCTTTATGAAAGGTGATGCACTGAAAAGTTTTTACTAGATACTCGGAGTTAGAGGTCAAGACTGCTTCAACTTCAAAATTAAAATCAGTTTTATTTCTACCTGTCACTCATGCTAGTATTTTTTTTTCCTGAATAAAGAAATCTAAGATAATATTCCTGAAAGC
>NW_026641339.1:0-709 GCF_028554395.1 Pezoporus wallicus | reverse complement strand
TGTCCTTTTCTAAGTCGTTTGAATGCTTGCTTTATTTAACTTTTCTAACCCATTTTCTCAATTTCTATCTTTTTTTAAGCAGTTTTTTTCCTTTTCTAACCCATTTTTCTCAATTTCTAACCCTTTTAAAGCCATTCTTTCCTTTTCTAAGCCGTTTTTGTCAAATTCCAAGCCTTTGTAATGCTTTTTTTTCTTTTGTGACCTTTTTTTGTGAATTTCTAACAATTATTTAGAAGTTTTTTCCTTTTGTAACCCCTTTTTGCCCATCTCTAAGTCGTTTGAAGCCTTTTTTGATTTCCTTTTCTGAACCATTTTTGTCCATTTCTCAACGCTTTTAAGCAGTGTTTGGCTATTTCTAAGCAATTTTTGCCTTTTCAATCCCCTTTGAAACTAATTTAAAGCCATTTTTGGACATTTCTATCGTATCTTTGGCAAATTTCGAAGGGTTTTAAGCCAGTTTTTTCCTTTTCTTATTAGTTTTTGCCCCATTTTTTTCCTGTTTTCAGTCATTTTTGGCCATTTCTAACCCATTTTTGTGAATTTCTAACCCGTTTTAAGCCATTTTCTTCTTTCTAACTCATTTTTGTCAAATTCCAGCCCTTTGGAAGCCGTTTTTGTCCTTGTCTAACCCATTTCTGTCCTTTTCTAACTATTTTTTAGCAGTTTTTTTCCCTTTTCCAACCCATTTTTGCCCATTTCTAAGTCGTTT
>NW_026641338.1:0-69926 GCF_028554395.1 Pezoporus wallicus | reverse complement strand
GTTCCCGTTCCCGTTCCGTTCCCGTTCCCGTTCCCGTCCCCGTCCCCGTTCCCGTTCCCGTTCCCGTTCCCGTTCCCGTTCCCCCGTCCCGTTCCCGTTCCGTTCCCCCGTGTTCCCGTTCCCCCGTCCCGTTCCCGTTCCTCCCGTTCCCGTTTCTCCCGTTCCCGTTCCCGTTCCCGTTCCCGTTCCCGTTCCCTTCCCCGTTCCCGTTCCCGTCCCCGTTCCGTTCCTGTTCCTGTTCCGTTCCGTTCCCGTTCCCGTTCCCGTTCCCCCGTTCCCGTTCCCGTTCCGTTCCTCGTTCCGTTCCCGTTCCGTTCCCGTTCCGTTCCGTTCCCGTTCCCCCGTTCCCGTTCCCGTTCCCGTTCCCGTTCCCGTTCCCGTTCCCGTTCCCGTTCCCGTTCCCGTTCCCGTTCCCGTTCCCGTTCCCGTTCCGTTCCCGTCCCGTTCCATGTTCCGAGTTCCCCCGGCCCGGAGCCCGCCTCGCCGCGCTCCTCACGGCGCTGCAGGCGCTGCCCGCGGCCCGCGCAGGTACCGGGGGGGGGGGGGGGGGGGGGGGGGGGGGGGGCATTCAGCACCACGGACAGGGGGGAGGGGGAGGGGAGGGGGGGGCACCCCCTCCCCCAACGAGGTTTGGGGACACCCCCACGACAGACAAGATATGGGGTGTATGGGGTGCTGTGGGGGGGTATGGGAGCTATGGGGGTGTATGGGGGCAATGGGGGGCTATGGGGACTATGGGGGTGTATGGGGACAATGGGGGGCTATGGGGGCTTTGGGGATATGGGGTGTATGGGGGCTATGGGGGGCTATGGGGGTGTATGGGGGCCATGGGGGGTATGGGGGCTTTGGGGATATGGGGTGTATGGGGGCTATGGGGGGATATGGGGGTGTATGAGGGCTTTGAGGCTATGGGGCTATGGGGGTGTATGGGGGCTATGGGGGGCTATGGGGGCTATGGGGGGCTATGAGGACTTTGGGGCTATGGGGGTGTATGGGGGCTATGGGGTGTATGGGGACAATGGGGGGCTATGGGGGCTTTGGGTCTATGGGGGGGTATGGGGACAGTGGGGGGCTATGGGGACAATGGGGGCTATGGGGACTTTGGGGCTATGGGGGTGTATGGGGGCTATGGGGGGCTATGGGGGTGTATGGGGGCTATGGGGGTGTATGGGGACAATGGGGGGCTATGGGGGCTTTGGGGCTATGGGGGGGTATGGGGACAGTGGGGGGCTATGAGGACTTTGGACCTATGGGGGTGTATGGGGGCTATGGGGGGCTATGGGGGTGTATGGGGGCTATGGGGGGCTATGGGGACTATGGGGGGCTATGAGGACTTTGGGGCTATGGGGGTGTATGGGGGCTATGGGGTGTATGGGGACAATGGGGGCTATGGGGGCTTTGGGGCTATGGGGGTGTATGGGGACAATGGGGGGCTATGGGGGCTTTGGGGCGATGGGGGTGTACGGGGGCTATGGGGGGATATGGGGGTGTATGGGGGCTTTGAGGCTATGGGGCTATGGGGGTGTACGGGGACAATGGGGGTATGGGGACTATGGGGGGCTATGGGGGCTTTGGGGATATGGGGGTTATGGGGCTATCGGGCTATGGGGCTTATGGGGGCTATGGGGCTATGGAGGCTATGGGGGCTATAGAAGCTATGGGGCTATGGGGCTTATGGGGGCTATGGGGGCTATGGGGCTATGGGTGCTTTGGGGCTATGGGGGGCTATGGGGCTATGGGGTCAATGGGGCTATGGGGGGCTATGGGGGGGCTATGGGGCTATGGGGCTATGGGGGCTATGGGGGGCAATGGGGGCTATGGGGCTATGGGGCTATGGGGGCTATGGGGGCTATGGGGCTATGGGGGCTATGGGGGCTATGGGGGCTATGGGGCTTATGGGGGCTATGGGGGCGATGGGGCTATGGGGGCTATGGGGGCTATGGGTGTTATGGGGCTATGGGGGCTATGGGGGCTATGGGTGTTGTGGGGCTATGGGGCTATGGGGCTATGGGAGCTATGGGGCTATGGGGCTATGGGGCTATGGGAGCTATGGGGCTATGGGGCTATGGGGGCTATGGGGGGCTATGGGGTTGTGGGGCTATGGGGCTATGGGGCTATGGGGGCTATGGGGCTATGGGGCTATGGGGGCTATGGGGCTATGGGGCTATGGGGGCTATGGGGCTATGGGTGTTGTGGGGCTATGGGGCTATGGGGCTATGGGGGCTATGGGGCTATGGGTGTTGTGGGGCTATGGGGCTATGGGGCTATGGGGCTATGGGGCTATGGGGCTATGGGTGTTGTGGGTGTTGTGGGGCTATGGGGCTATGGGGGGGGGCTATGGGGGCTATGGGTGTTGTGGGGCTATGGGGCTATGGGGCTATGGGGCTATGGGGCTATGGGTGTTGTGGGGCTATGGGGCTATGGGGCTATGGGGGCTATGGGGGCTATGGGGGCTATGGGTGTTGTGGGGCTATGGGGCTATGGGTGTTGTGGGGCTATGGGTGTTGTGGGGCTATGGGGGCTATGGGGCTATGGGGGCTATGGGGGCTATGGGTGTTGTGGGGCTATGGGGCTATGGGGCTATGGGGCTATGGGGCTATGGGTGTTGTGGGTCCCACCCCCATTCCGGCTCTCCCCCCCCCGGTCCCGGGGTTCGCAGCCCCGGGGGGGTCCCCGGGGAGCCCCCGGCAGGAAGCGGGGTCAGGAGGGGCCTGGGAGCGGCGCTGCTGGAGCCGGATCAGACCCGGGGGGGGGGGGGTAAACTGGGGACACCCCCCCCGTCCGAACCCCATTTGGGTGATGGGGGGGGCCCATGGGTGGGGGGATCCCATAGATAAAGGGTGCCCCATGGATAGGGGGATCCCATGGATGGGGGTGCCCCATGGATGGGTGGGTCCCATGGGTTGGGGGGGTCCCATAGATAAGGGGTGTCCCATGGATGGGGGGGTCCAATGGATGGGGGGATCCCATGGGTGGGGGGATCCCATAGATAAGGGGTGCCCCATGGATGGGGGGATCCCATGGATGGGGGTGCCCCATGGATGGGGGGATCCCATAGATAAGGGGTGCCCCATGGATGGGGGGATCCCATGGATGGGGGTGCCCCATGGATGGGGGGATCCCGTAGATAAGGGGTGCCCCATGGATGGGGGTGATTCCATAGATAAAGGGTGTCCCATGGATAGGGGGATCCCATGGATGGGGGGGTCCCATGGATGGGGGTTCCCATAGATAAGGGTTGCCCCATGGATTGGGGGTGCCCCATGGATGGGGGATCCCATGGATAAGGGGTGCCCCATGGATGGGGGGATCCCATGGATGGGGGTGTCCCATAGATAAGGGGTGCCCCATGGATGGGGGTGTCCCATGGATGGGGGGATCCCATGGATGGGGGTGCCCCATGGATGGGGGGATCCCATAGATAAGGGGTGCCCCATGGATGGGTGGGTCCCATGGGTTGGGGGGGTCCCATGGATGGGGGATCCCATGGATAAGGGGTGCCCCATGGATAGGGGGTGCCCCATGGATGGGGGATCCCATGGATAAGGGGTGCCCCATGGATAGGGGGTGCCCCATGGATGGGGGATCCCATAGATAAGGGTTGCCCCATGGATAGGGGGTGCCCCATGGATGGGGGATCCCATGGATAAGGGGTGCCCCATGGATAGGGGGATCCCATGGATGGGGGGATCCCATAGATAAGGGTTGCCCCATGGATTGGGGGTGCCCCATGGATCTGGGCTGGTTCCCATCGCTGGAGGGGGGGTTCCCCCCTTGGGGCTCCCCCCACCCACGCGGAGCTCGCAGCTGCCTTGGAGCGGGGCCGGAGCCGCTTGGCCGGACCCAGGCAGCGGCAGGGCCGGGGCCGCAGCGGCCGCGATGGGTGCTGAGCCCTGCTCCCTATGGGTGCTGAGCCCTGCTCCCCATGGGTGCTGAGCCCTGCTCCCCATGGGTGCTGAGCCCTGCTCCCTATGGGTGCTGAGCCCTGCTCCCTATGGGTGCTGAGCCCTGCTCCCCATGGGTGCTGAGCGCTGCTCCCCATGGGTGCTGAGCCCTGCTCCCCATGGGTGCTGAGCCCTGCTCCCTATGGGTGCTGAGCCCTGCTCCCCATGGGTGCTGAGCCCTGCTCCCCATGGGTGCTGAGCCCTGCTCCCTATGGGTGCTGAGCCCTGCTCCCTATGGGTGCTGAGCCCTGCTCCCCATGGGTGCTGAGCCCTGCTCCCTATGGGTGCTGAGCCCTGCTCCCTATGGGTGCTGAGCCCTGCTCCCCATGGGTGCTGAGCCCTGCTCCCTATGGGTGCTGAGCCCTGCTCCCTATGGGTGCTAAGCTCCGTCCCCATGGGTGCTGAGCTCCATCCCCATGGGTGCTGAGCTCCTTCCCCATGGGTGCTCAGCTCCATCCCCATGGGTGCTGAGCTCCATCCCCATGGGTGCTCAGCTCCATCCCTATGGGTGCTGAGCTCCGTCCCCATGGGTGCTGAGCTCCGTCCCCATGGGTGCTGAGCGCCATCCCTATGGGTGCTGAGCTCCGTCCCCATGGGTGCTGAGCTCCGTCCCCATGGGTGCTGAGCTCCATCCCCATGGGTGCTGAGCTCCATCCCCATGGGTGCTGAGCCCTGCTCCCTATGGGTGCTAAGCTCCGTCCCCATGGGTGCTGAGCTCCATCCCCATGGGTGCTGAGCTCCTTCCCCATGGTTGCTCAGCTCCATCCCCATGGGTGCTCAGCTCCATCCCCATGGGTGCTCAGCTCCATCCCCATGGGTGTTCAGCTCCATCCCCATGGTTGCTCAGCTCCATCCCCATGGGTGCTGAGCTCCATCCCCATGGGTGCTGAGCTCCATCCCCATGGATGCTGAGCTCCATCCCCATGGTTGCTCAGCTCCATCCCCATGGTTGCTCAGCTCCATCCCCATGGTTGCTCAGCTCCATCCCCATGGGTGCTGAGCTCCATCCCCATGGGTGCTCAGCTCCGTCCCCATGGATGCTGAGCTCCGTCCCCATGGGTGCTGAGCTCCATCCCCATGGGTGCTGAACTCCGTCCCCATGGGTGCTGAGCTCCATCCCTATGGGTGCTGAGCTCCGTCCCCATGGGTGCTCAGCTCCGTCCCCATGGGTGCTGAGCTCCATCCCCATGGGTGCTGAACTCCGTCCCCATGGGTGCTGAGCTCCATCCCTATGGGTGCTGAGCCCTGCTCCCTATGGGTGCTGAGCCCTGCTCCCCATGGGTGCTGAGCCCTGCTCCCTATGGGTGCTGAGCCCTGCTCCCCATGGGTGCTGAGCCCTGCTCCCTATGGGTGCTGAGCCCTGCTCCCTATGGGTGCTGAGCCCTGCTCCCTATGGGTGCTGAGCCCTGCTCCCCATGGGTGCTGAGCGCTGCTCCCTATGGGTGCTGAGCCCTGCTCCCCATGGGTGCTGAGCCCTGCTCCCTATGGGTGCTGAGCCCTGCTCCCTATGGGTGCTAAGCTCCGTCCCCATGGGTGCTGAGCTCCATCCCCATGGGTGCTGAGCTCCGTCCCCATGGGTGCTCAGCTCCGTCCCCATGGGTGCTGAGCTCCATCCCTATGTTTGCTGAGCTCCATCCCCATGTTTGCTGAGCTCCATCCCCATGGGTGCTCAGCTCCATCCCCATGGGTGCTCAGCTCCGTCCCCATGGGTGCTGAGCTCCGTCCCCATGGGTGCTCAGCTCCATCCCCATGGGTGCTGAGCTCCATCCCCATGGGTGCTGAGCTCCATCCCCATGGGTGTTCAGCTCCGTCCCCATGGGTGCTGAGCTCCGTCCCCATGGGTGCTGAGCTCCATCCCCATGGGTGCTGAGCTCCATCCCCATGGGTGTTCAGCTCCATCCCCATGGGTGCTGAGCTCCGTCCCCATGGGTGCTGAGCTCCATCCCCATGGGTGCTGAGCTCCGTCCCCATGGGTGCTGAGCTCCATCCCTGCCCTCGCAGTGGACGTGCTGCGGGCGCTGGGGATGCAGCCCGGCCTCCGTGGGGTCTCGGTCACCGCCGGGCTCTGCCCGCAGCGCCCCGGGGCCGTGGGGCCGGACCTGGCGCTCCGCGTGGACAACGGCACCCGGCACAGCGCGCCCACCCGCCTGCTCTTCCCCGGTACGGCACCCACCGGCCCCGGTACCAGCACCCACTGATGGGTGCTCCAGTCGTGGGTGCCCAATGGGGGTACCCAGTGGTGGATGCATCAATGGTGGTGACCCAATGATGGGTGACCCAATGGTGGATGCATCAATGGTGGGTACCCAGTGATGGGTGCCCCAATGATGGGTGCCCCAATGATGGGTACCCCATTGATGGGTGCCCAATGGTGGCTACCCAATGGTGGACGCATCAATGGTGGGTACCCCAGTGATGGGTGCCCCAATGATGGATGTCCCATTGATGGATACCCCACCGATGGGTTCCCCATGATGGATTCCCAATGATGGGCACCCAATGATGGATGTCCCATTGATGGATACCCCATCGATGGGTTCCCCATGCTGGGCACCCAATGATTGATGTCCCATTGATGGATACCTCACTGATGGGTTCCCCATGCTGGGCACCCAATGATGGATGTCCCATTGATGGGCACCCTATGATGGATGTCCCATTGATGGGTACCCCACCGATGGGTTCCCCATGATGGATTCCCAATGATGGGCACCCAATGATGGATGTCCCACTGATGGATACCCCACTGATGGGTTCCCATTGATGGGCACCCAATGATGGATGTCCCACTGATGGATACCCCACTGATGGGTTCCCCATGATGGATTCCCAATGCTGGGCACCCAATGATGGATGTCCCATTGATTGATACCCCACCGATGGGTTCCCCATGCTGGGCACCCAATGATGGATGTCCCATTGATGGATACCCCACTGATGGGTTCCCCATGACGGATTCCCAATGCTGGGCACCCAATGATGGATGTCCCACTGATGGATACCCCACTGATGGGTTCCCCATGCTGGGCACCCAATGATGGATGTCCCATTGATGGGCACCCTATGATGGATGTCCCATTGATGGGTACCCCACCGATGGGTTCCCCATGATGGATTCCCAATGATGGGCACCCAATGATGGATGTCCCATTGATGGATACCCCATCGATGGGTTCCCCATGCTGGGCACCCAATGATTGATGTCCCATTGATGGGCACCCTATGATGGATGTCCCATTGATGGGCAACCTATGATGGATGTCCCATTGATGGGTACCCCATGATGGATGTCCCATTGATGGGTACCCCACCGATGGGTTCCCCATGACGGATTCCCAATGCTGGGCACCCAATGATGGATGTCCCATTGATGGATACCCCATCGATGGGTTCCCCATGCTGGGCACCCAATGATTGATGTCCCATTGATGGGCACCCAATGATGGATGTCCCATTGATTGATACCCCACCAATGGGTTCCCCATGATGGATTCCCAATGATGGGCACCCAATGATGGATGTCCCATTGATGGGCACCCAATGATGGATGTCCCACTGATGGATACCCCACTGATGGATGTCCCAATGATGGGCACCCAATGATAGATGTCCCACTGATGGATACCCCACTGATGGATGTCCCATTGATGGGCACCCAATGATGGATGTCCCATTGATGGATACCCCACTGATGGGTTCCCAATGATGGGCACCCAATGATGGATGTCCCACTGATGGATACCCCATTGACGGGTACCCAACGGTGGATACCCACCCATGGGTTCCCACTGACGGATGCCCCCCCACCTCCTCCCCACCGCAGACAGCCCCTTCCCGGAGGACTTCTCCATCCTGGCCACGGTGCGCGCGCGCCGTGGGGCTCAATCCTTCCTGCTCTCCGTGCACGACGAGCGTGGGGCGCAGCAGCTGGGCATGGAGCTGGGGCTCTCGCCGGTCTTCCTCTACGAGGACCAGGATGGGAATCCACCTCCGGAGCGTTACCCCACCTTCCATAGGGTCAACCTGGCCGACGGCCGGTGGGTGCTGCGGGGATGCGCAGCGTGGGGTCCCTCTGCACCTCGGGCCCCGTCCAGCCCCATATGTGTGGGTGCAGGTGGCACCGCGTGGCCCTGGCCGTGGAGGGCACCAACGTCTCCTTGATGGTCGATTGTCACCTCGTGGCCACGCTGCCGCTGCCGCGGGGACCTCGGCCCTGCTCAGCACCCAAGGGGTCACCGTGGTCGGTGGGCGCCTGATGGATGAGGAGAGAGCTTCGAGGTGGGTCTGGCCCTGCACCCTGGTCCTGACCCACTGGGCACGGTCTGGAGAGGCCCCAATAGCACTGGGGGTGCTCCCTGCCCCTCTGCTGTGGCCCCATCCCTTGTGTTGTGGCCCCATCCCCTGCTCTGTGTCCCCATCCCTTGTGTTGTGTCCCCATCCATTTTCCCTCTGTCCCCATCCCTTTCCCTCTGTCCCCATCCCTTTCCCTCTGTCCCCATCCCTTTCCCTCTGTCCCCATCCCTTTCCCTCCGTCCCCATCCCTTTCCCTCCGTCCCCATCCCTTTCCCTCTGTCCCCATCCCTTTCCCTCTGTCCCCAACCCTTTCCCCTCTGTCCCCATCTCTTTTCCCTCTGTCCCCATCCCTTTCCCTCTGTCCCCATCCCTTTCCCTCTGTCCCCATCCCTTGTGTTGTGTCCCCATTCCTTTCCCCTCTGTCCCCATCCCTTTCCCTCTGTCCCCATCCCTTTCCCTCTGTCCCCATCCCTTGTATTGTGTCCCCATCCCTTTCCCTCTGTCCCCATCCCTTTCCCTCTGTCCCCATCCCTTTCCCTCTGTCCCCATCCTTTCCCTCTGTCCCCATCCCTTGTGTTGTGTCCCCATCCCTTTCCCCATCTGTCCCCATCCCTTGTGTTGTGTCCTGTCTGTGTCCCCATCCCTTTCCCTCTGTCCCCATCCCTTGTCCCCATCCCTTTCCCTCCGTCCCCATCCCTTTCCCTCTGTCCCCATCCCTTTCCCCTCCGTCCCCATCCCTTTCCCTCTGTCCCCATCCCCCCTCTGCCCCATCTCATTCCCCTCTGCTGCTGCCTACAAATGCCAATGCCCACGGGCAAGAGGCACCATTGAGGCCCCCCTCCTTTGTCCCCACAAAGCTCCCTTTGTTCACTGCCCCCCCCATCCGCCTGCCCACGGGGATGCTTTGGGGCACCCCAAGAGCAGTGGGGTGCGGTTATGGGGGGGGTCAGACCCATGTGTCCCCCCACTTTGTTTTCCTTGCTGTAGGGGGACATCCAGCAGCTGCTGGTGCTGCCGGACCCCGAGGCCGCCCGCTCCTATTGCCAGCTCCACATGCCAGGCTGCCAGCACCCCTGCGCTTCCCGCTCCATGCCCCATTCCCGGAGGGGTGAGCACCCGAGGACCCCCCCCCCCCCCAGCACCCTACAGGGTCCCTCCTGTCTCCATTGACCCCCAACTTTGCAGAGCACCCCGGAGCCCTCCGCTGCCCCACGCAGGAAGGGCAAAGGGAAAGGCAAGCGCAAGGGCAAAGGCAAGAAGAAGAGGAACAAGGAGGCGGTGGAGCAGGATGAGGCCCCTGCCGTGGGCAGCCGGGTACGGGAGGTGCTTAACCCCTTCCCAGTTAACCCAGTGAGCCCAGTTCAAGCTCCTGCGCGGTGGGGTGGCCCCCGACCCGCTCTATAGGGAATAGGGGGTGGACCCAAAGCACCGCTCCTGCATCCAGAGCCGTTCCCGGCCTCCTCCTTGGGCTGGAGCAGGATTGGGCCCCATTCCATTGGGCTGGAGCAGGATGTGGCTCCGTTGGCTCCGGCTCCTCCTGGGATCTATGGGATCCGTGAAGGACAACCCTTGATGAGCCCAGGCCAGGAGCCGCAGCTGCCCCCTCTTGCTTTCCCCTCATCCCAAAAAAGGGGCCCGATCCCCCTGATGCTCTCAGCACCTCGACGCCAGCACCCAGCTCCCAGCCAGCCACCGCCATCAGCATCCCCCTGAACCCCTCCCCACGGTAACAACAGCAGGGGCAGGAAGCGGACCCCCCCCCCCGTTTGCATCCCTACATCTCCCCCGATCCCATAGGACACAGGGAAGGAGCTGGACGAGGATGGCACCGGCAGCACCGGCTACGAGGACCCCGGCACGGGGATCCCGGGATCCGGGAGCGCTTCGTCCCTGCTGACTGGGATGCGCTGGTGATCCCGGTTGCCCAGGTAACGCTGGGGGTGAGGATGGGACCCCCCCCCCCCCAAAACAGGCTTTGGTTGTGGGGATCCCTTCATCCCAGCTCCCCTTCCTCCTCCTCATGCAGGAGCCCGGCTTGTAGGGGGACAAGGGGGAACCAGGCAGCGTGGAGCCGGTGAGTGGGGCCCCAGGGGCCTTGTGCCCCCCCCTCCCTTCCCATCCCCATCCCCCCCCTCCTTTATGATGCTCTTGGGGCCTCTTCCCCTTTAGGGTCGTGGATTCGAGGGGCCCCGGGACCCCCAGGCCCTGCGGTGAGGAGCCGGGAGCCGCGATGGGAAGGGCCGGCAGCTTCCCAAAGCCTCACGGTGCCTTTGTGTTCCCATAGGAGAACCGGGGCCCCCGGGCCCCCCGGGGCTGCCAGGGCTGCCCGGGGACCGCGGGGATCAGGTACGGAGCAGCCGGGGTCCTGCTGGGACCCGTCGGTGCCTGCAGGGGGATGGAGCTGCGAGCCCGGACCTGAGAGCGATGCTCAGCACCACCCCCCCCCCCCCCCCCCTCTCCTCCGCTTCCCATCCCCTTCCCATCCCATTCCAGGGTCCCGCGGGACGGCCGGGGCTGCCTGGAGCTGACGGGATCCGCGGCCCCGCAGGGACCATCCTCATGCTGCCGGTAACGAGCAGGATGGGGCCCGCCGGTGGGTGCAGGGATGCTCCGGGTGCCCTCATCCTGCTCCTTGCCTCCAGTTCCAGTTTGGAAGCGACTCCTCAAGGGTCCCACTGTTTCCTTCCAAGAGGCTCAAGCCCAAGCGATCCTGCAGCAGGCAAAGGTGGGGACCCCCTCCAAGCCCTCTTCTTCCTCCCTCCCCTTCATCCCTCTTCTTCCTCCTTCATCCCTCTTCTTCCTCCTTCATCCCTCTCCTTCATCCCTCTTTCCTTCTCATCCCTCTTCTTCCTCCTCCTTCTTCCTCTCTTCTTCCTCTTCCTCCTCCTTCATCCCTCTTCTTCCTCCTTCGTCCTCTTCTTCCTCCTTTGTCCCTCTTCTTCTCCTTCCCCTTCATCCCTCTTCTTCCACCTTCATCCCTCCTCTTCCACCTTCATCCCTCATCTTCCTCCTTCGTCCTTCTTCTTCCTCCTTCCTTCATCCTCTTCTTCTTCCTTCCCCTTCATCCTTCTTTTTCCTTTCCCTTCTTCTTCCTCCTTCATCCTCTTCTTCCTCTTCGTCCCTCTTCTTCACCTTCATCCCTCTTCTTCCTCCTTCATCCCTCTTCTTCCACCTTCATCCTTCTTCTTCCTCCTTCATCCCTCTTCTTCCTCCTTCCTCCTTCATCCCTCTTCTTCCTCCTTCATCCCTCTTCTTCCTCCTTCCTCCTTCTTCTTCCTCCTTCATCCCTCTTCTTCCTCCTTCCTCCTTCATCCCTCTTCTTCCTCCTTCATCCCTCTTCTTCCTCCTTCATCCCTCTTCTTCCTCCTTCGTCCCTCTTCTTCCTCCTTCATCCCTCTTCTTCCTCCTATCCACAGCTTGCCATGAAGGGTCCCCCAGGTCCCATGGGCCTCACCGGCCGCCCAGGCCCCCTGGTGAGTACCAGCGCAGGGTCCCCCCCCCACCATCACCCATCTCCCTCGAGCATCATCACATGCATCACCCCATCACCCCCCCCCCCCCCGCCTTGTTATTGTAGGGTCTACCAGGACACCCGGGCCTGAAAGGGGATGCAGGGGATGTGGGGCCAAGGGTGAGTGGGGCTCGGTGGGGCCAGCTGCCTGCAGCAGACCCAGCTCTGATGCTCTTCTCCTCTCCATCAGGGGCCCCGCGGGATGCAGGGAGCACCGGGACCCCTGGGCAAGCTGGGCAGACGGGTACCACAGCTGGGGACCCCTTCTGCCCCCTCCTTCGAGATCCAGGAGGCTCCCCTTTCCCATCCCCATCCCAAAGGAGCCCTCAGCCCCTTCCCATTCCTCTCATTCCAGGGCCGTGCTGGAGCTGACGGTGCCAGGGGGCTCCCGGGGGAACCCGGCCCCAAGGTGTTGTGATCGGGGCAGGATGGGTGCTGAGCGGGGGGTGATGGAACCCACCCCCCCATGTCCTTGTTGTATGTGTGGGGGGGGTGATGTGGGGCTCACCCTGATGCTTGTCCCACCCCATAGGGCGACAGAGGCTTCGACGGGCTGCCGGGGCTGCCGGGGAGAAGGGGCACAGGGTAAGCGGGGCCAGCGCCGGGTCCCATCCTGTCCCCTCCATCCCCATCCTGCTTCACCCTGCATCCTCTGCAGGGGGACGTGGGGAAGCCGGGACCAGCAGGAACCCCAGGGGAGAAAGGGGCCAAGGTGAGGAGCAAGGGCAGGGATGGGGAAGGCGCTGCCGGGGCCGGGATGTGCTCAGCACCTCTTTGTTCCCCCCCCCATTCCAGGGCTCCGATGGCCCCCTGGACCTCGGGGGCAGGCGGGGAAGCGGTGAGTGCCTCTCCCAGCCTGGGGCATGGGGGGTGCTGGGGGCACTGGGGCCTCCTCAACCCTTCCTCTCCTTGCTTTTAGGGCAGCAGAGGCTTGGTCGGCTCCCGGGGCTCCCCCGGGCCCCCTGGACCACCGGTAGGAGACTGAGCCTGTCCCCACCTCCAAGCACCCAGCAGCGCAGGCAGGGCAGCACCTTGGGGTGCAGCATCCCTTTGGGTGCAGCATCAGTTTGGGATGAGCATCACCTTGGGGTGCAGCATCACCTTGGGGTGCAGCATCACCTTGGGGTGCAGCATTAGTTGGGGTGCAGCATCAGTTTGGGGTGCAGCATCAGTTTGGGGTGCAGCATCACCTTTGGGTGCAGCATCAGTTTGGGATGAGCATCACCTTGGGGTGCAGCATCACTTTGGGGTGCAACATCCCTTTGGATGCAGCATCACCTTGGGATGAGCATCACCTTGGGGCGCAGCATCACCTTGGGCCAGCATCCCTTTGGGTGCAGCATCACTTTGGGGTGCAGCATCACTTTGGGGTGCAGCATCACTTTGGGGTGAGCATCACTTTGGGTGCAGCATCCCCTTGGGGCTCAGCATCCCCCAACCCTCCCTCCTTTCCCCACAGGGTACCAGTGGCATTGACGGAGCACCAGGACCTAAAGGCAACGTGGTGGGTACCACTGGGACACCCCCCTAACCCCTAACCCTAACACCCCCAAACTGGATTAACTGGGATGCTCCCGGAATGGGGAACAAACCCCCCTGCCCTTCCCTAGGGAATCCATGGAGAACCAGGACCCCCGGGGCAGCAAGGGAGCCCCGGTCCACAGGTACCTGAAGGCGATGGGTGCCAATGGGGGTCCCTATGGGGCTGGGGGGGGGGGGGCACCCTGAGCCCCTTCCCATCACCCTCATGTGTTCTCCCCCAGGGTCTGCCCGGTCCCCAGGGCCCCGTGGGGCTGCCGGGGGAGAAGGTGAGTCCGGAGCCGGTGTGGGTGGCAGGGATCCCATCCCGATCCCTCGGCATCCCTAACGCCTCCCGCTCCCACCCAGGGCCGGCCGGGAAAGCCGGGAATGCCGGGGGTGGCCGGAGCCGATGGGCCCCCGGTGAGTAACAACCGCGGCGCTGCGGGATCGCTGTGGGGAGCGCCGGGAATCATCCCAAATCCCGGCTCTTGTGCATCCCTGCAGGGTCACCCCGGCCGGGAAGGGCCAGCGGGAGAGAAGGGCCTGCAGGTAATGGGGTGCCCCCAGGCCTTAGGGCCCGGGATGGGGAATTAGGGGCCTTGTTCCCATGGGAATGGGGTCCTTATTCCATGGGAATGGGGGCCTTATTCCATGGGGAATGGGGGCCTTATTCCATGGGAATGGGGGCCTTATTCCATGGGGAATGGGGGCCTTATTCCAAGGGGAATGGAGTCCTTATTCCATGGGAATGGGGGCCTTATTCCATGGGGAATGGGGGCCTTATTCCAAGGAGAATGGAGTCCTTATTCCATGGGGAATGGGGTCCTTATTCCATGGGGAATGGGGGCCTTATTCCAAGGGGAATGGAGTCCTTATTCCATGGGGAATGGGGTCCTTATTCCCATGGGAATGGGGTCCTTATTCCAAGGGGATTAGGGTCCTTATTCCATGGGAATGGGGGCCTTATTCCATGGGGAATGGGGGCCTTATTCCAAGGGGAATGGGGTCCTTATTCCATGGGAATGGGGTCCTTATTCCATGGGGAATGGGGGCCTTATTCCATGGAGAATGGAGTCCTTATTCCATGGGGAATGGGGGCCTTATTCCAAGGGGAATGGGGTCCTTATTCCATGGGGAATGGGGTCCTTATTCCATGGGAATGGGGTCCTTATTCCAAGGGGAATGGGGGCCTTATTCCAAGGAGAATGGAGTCCTTATTCCATGGGGAATGGGGGCCTTATTCCCATGGGAATGGGGTCCTTATTCCAAGGGAATGGGGTCCTTATTCCCATGGTCATGGGGTCCTTATTCCAAGGGGATTAGGGTCCTTATTCCAAGGGGAATGGGGTCCTTATTCCCATGGGAATGGGGTCCTTATTCCAAGGGAATGGGGTCCTTATTCCAAGGGGATTAGGGTCCTTATTCCAAGGGGAATGGGGTCCTTATTCCATGGGGAATGGGGTCCCCATTCCAAGCGGAAGTTCCCACCTTTGCTGTCTCTGTCCCAGGGCCCTATGGGTCCCCCGGGTCCCATTGGCTGCAGGACCCCGCGGGGTGAAGGTAGGTGCAGCCCCCCCCCCCCCCCCAAAGGCACAGTGGGGGGATCCAAGGGTGCCCCCCCCCCCATTGGGTTCCCCCCTTTGACCCCCCCATATCCCTGCAGGGAGCCTTTGGTGTGCGGGGCCTGAAGGGCAGCAAAGGGGAGAAGGTGAGGGGGGAGCGTGGGGGGGCAATGGGGGTGTTGGGGGGTGCTGAGGGTGGGGAAACCCCCCCTTTGGGGTGGGATTTGGGGCTCAGCCCCCACCAAATGTGCCCCTTGTGCAGGGAGAAGATGGATTCCCCGGCTTCAGGGGGGACCTGGGCCCCAAGGGGGACAGGGTAAGGATGGGGGGAGCCATTGGGGGGGTGCTGCAGGATGGGGGGAGCCATTGGGGGGTGCTGCAGGATGGGGGAGCCCATTGGGGGGTGCTGCTGAGGGATGTGGGGACCATTGGGGGGTGCTGCAGGATGGGGGGTGCCATTGGGGGTGCCATTGGGGGGTGCTGCAGGATGGGGGTACCCATTGGGGGGGTGCTGCAGGATGGGGGGAGCCATTGGGGGGGCTGCAGGATGGGGGGAGCCATTGGGGAGGTGCTGCAGGATGGGGGTCCCATTGGGGGGTGCTGCAGGATGGGGGAGCCATTGGGGGGCCATGCTGCAGGATGGGGGGTGCCATTGGGGGGCCATTGGGGGGTGCTGCAGGATGGGGGTGCCATTGGGGGTGCCATTGGGGGGGTGCTGCAGGATGGGGGTCCCATTGGGGGGTGCTGCATTGGGGGGTGCCATTGGGGGTGCCATTGGGGCTGCAGGATGGGGGGTGCCATTGGGGGTGCCATTGGGGGTGCTGCAGGATGGGGGGTCCCATTGGGGGTGCCAGGATGGGGGGTGCCATTGGGGGTGCCATTGGGGGTGCCATTGGGGGGTGCTGCAGGATAGGAGGTACCATTGGGGGATGCTGCAGGATGTGGGGTCCCATTGGGGGTGCCATTGGGGCGGTGCCATTGGGGGGATGCTGCAGGATGTGGGGCGCCATTTGGGGGTGCCATTGGGGGGTGCTGCAGTATGGGGGGTGCCATTGGGGTGCCATTAGGGGGTGCTGCAGGATGGGGGGAGCCATTGGGGGGGTGTTGCAGGATGTGGGGTGCCATTGGGGGTGCCATTGGGGGGGTGCTGCAGGATGGGGGGTGCCATTGGGGGTGCTGGAGGATAAGGGGATGTTGCTGGGACACTCGGAGCTCCATGGGGAGCAGCCCCACATCCCTGGGGTCCCGTTCCAGGGGGACCAGGGCCCGCTGGGACCCCGTGGTGAGGATGGGCCCGAGGGGATGAAGGGAGAGGAGGGAATGATGGGGGAGCCCGGAGGGACCGGACCTGTGGGAGAGAAGGTGAGAGGGGGACAGCATCCCTGCATCCCTGCGTACCAGTATCCCTGTACCCCTGCACCCCTGTATCCCTGCATCCCTGCATCCCTGTATCCCTGTATCCCTGTATCCCTACATCCCTGTATCCCTGTGTCCCTGCGTCCCTGTGTCCCTGCATCCCTGTATCCCTGCATCCCTGTATCCCTGTATCCCTTCATCCCTGGATCCCTGTATGCCTGCATCCCTGTATCCCTGTATCCCTGTGTCCCTGCGTCCCTGTGTCCCTGCATCCCTGTATCCCTGTGTCCCTGTATCCCGGTATCCCTGCATCCCTGTATGCCTGTATCCCTGTACCCCTGTATCCCTACATCCCTGTATCCCTGTGTCCGTGCGTCCCTGTGTCCCTGCATCCCTGTATCCCTACATCCCTGTATCCCTGTGTCCCTGTATCATCCCTGTATCCCTGTGTCCCTGCGTCCCTGTGTCCCTGTGTCCCTGTTTCCCTGCATCCCTGTATCCCTACATCCCTGTATCCCTGTATCCCTACATCCCTGCATCCCTGTATGCCTGCATCCCTGTATCCCTGTATCCCTGTGTCCCTGCGTCCCTGTGTCCCTGCATCCCTGTATCCCTACATCCCTGTATCCCTGCGTCCCTGTATCCCTACATCCCTGCATCCCTGTACCCCTGCACCCCTCTATCCCTGCATCCCTGTCTCCCTGTATCCTGCATCCCGTGTCACTGTCCCGAGCTCTCTCTGTCTCCGCAGGGCCGGCTCGGTGTTCCAGGTCTCCCGGGCTATCCCGGGCGCCAGGGTCCCAAGGTGAGCAGGGCGAGCGCCGGGGTGTCCCTGGCTGCCTCCTGTGGGTATCCCGGGATTGGCACTTGTGCTCCTTGTCCTCAGGGATCCACCGGCTTCCCCGGTGCCGTGGGGCTGGCGGGAGAGAAGGGCAAGAGGGTGAGTGAGCCCACCCCATCCCATCCCATCCACCCCATCCCATCCACCCCATCCCTTCCATCCCATCCCATCCCTTCCATCCCATCTCATCCCATCCCTTCCATCCCATTCCATCCCATCCCTTCCATCCCATCTCGTCCCATCCCTTCCATCTCATCTCATCCCATCCCATCCCATCCCATCCCATCCCATCCCATCCCATCCCATCCCATCCCATCCCTTCCATCCCATCCCATCCCATCCCATCCCATCCCATCCCCATCCTGTTCCATCCCATCCCATCCCATCCCATCCCATCCACCCCATCCCATCCCTTCCATCCCATCCCGTCCCATCCCTTCCATCCCATCCCATCCCATCCCATCCCATCCCATCCCATCCCATCCCATCCCCATCCTGTTCCATCCCATCCCATCCCATCCCATCCCATCCCATCCCTTCCCGTCCCGTCCCTTCCCATCCCATCCCGTCCCATCCCTTCCTGTTCCATCCCATCCCATCCCATCCCATCCCATCCCATCCCATCCCATCTCATCCCATCCATCCATCCCATCCCATCCCTTCCATCCCATCCCATCCCATCTCATCCCACCCCATCCCATCCACTCCATCCCATCCCATCCCATTCCTTCCATCCCATCTCATCCCATCCCTTCCATCCCATCCCATCCCATCCCATCCCATCCCATCCCATCCCATCCCTTCCTTCCCATCCCACCCCATCCTTCCCCTGTGGCCATGTGGGGCTGCCCCATAGCTGCTGCTCTCTCCCACAGGGCAAGGCTGGCCAGGCCGGACCAACGGGGCAGCGAGGGCCCCTGGTGAGTCCCCCCAAGCCCCGGCACCCATTCCCATATGGATTCATCCCATAGGAGCCATTCCAAGCCCGGCTCCACCCCATCCAACCGCCCCTGGCTCTGCCACATCCCAGTGGCAATGAGGCTGGAGCCGGCTGCATCCCACAGCAACCAGACCCTGGGGACCATTGTGATCCCAGCTCCTGCCTGTATCCCATGGGAAGCAGCCTGTGTCCCACTCCCATCCCTGTCCCACATCAGCCCACCCCATTCCCTGCCCCACACCTCCTCACCCCACTCTTTGCCTCCATAGGGTATCCCAGGGGATCGAGGTCTTCCTGGACCCACGGGAAAACCTGGACCCAAAGTAGGTGGGAGCCTGACCATGGGGTCCCCATTGTCCCCCCCCAGATCCCCATCTCCCTTCTCCCAGCTCCATGTCCATGGGAGAGGGGAATGGGGCTGGGATTGGGGTGGGATGATGGGGGACAGGGAGCTGGGAGAGGGGAATGGGGCTGGGATTGGGGTGGGATGATGGGGGACAGGGAGCTGGGAGAGGGGAATGGGGCTGGGATTGGTGTGGGATGATGGGGGACAGGAGAGGGGAATGGGGCTGGGATTGGGGTGGGATGATGGGGGACAGGGAGCTGGGAGAGGGGAATGGGGCTGGGATTGGGGTGGGATGATGTGGGACAGGAGAGAGGAATGGGGCTGGGATTGGTGTGGGATGATGGGGGACAGGGGGACGGGAGAGGGGAATGGGGCCGGGATTGGGGTGGGATGATGGGGGACAGGGGGATGGGAGAGGGGAATGGGGCTGGGATTGGGGTGGGATGATGGGGGACAGGGGGACAGGAGAGGGGAATGGGGCCGGGATTGGTGTGGGATGATGTGGGACAGGAGAGGGGAATGGGGCTGGGATTGGTGTGGGATGATGGGGGACAGGGGGACGGGAGAGGGGAATGGGGCTGGGATTGGTGTGGGATGATGTGGGACAGGAGAGAGGAATGGGGCTGGGATTGGGGTGGGATGATGGGGGACAGGGGGACAGGAGAGGGGAATGGGGCCGGGATTGGTGTGGGATGATGTGGGACAGGAGAGGGGAATGGGGCTGGGATTGGTGTGGGATGATGGGGGACAGGGGGACGGGAGAGGGGAATGGGGCTGGGATTGGTGTGGGATGATGGGGGACAGGAGAGAGGAATGGGGCTGGGATTGGTGTGGGATGATGGGGGACAGGGGGACGGGAGAGGGGAATGGGGCTGGGATTGGGGTGGGATGATGGGGGACAGGGGGACAGAGAGGGGAATGGGGCTGGGATTGGTGTGGGATGATGTGGGACAGGAGAGGGGAATGGGGCTGGGATTGGTGTGGGATGATGGGGGACAGGGGGACGGGAGAGGGGAATGGGGCCGGGATTGGTGTGGGATGATGTGGGACAGGAGAGGGGAATGGGGCTGGGATTGGTGTGGGATGATGGGGGACAGGGGGACGGGAGAGGGGAATGGGGCTGGGATTGGTGTGGGATGATGTGGGACAGGAGAGGGGAATGGGGCTGGGATTGGTGTGGGATGATGGGGGACAGGGGGACGGGAGAGGGGAATGGGGCTGGGATTGGGGTGGGATGATGGGGGACAGGGGGACAGGAGAGGGGAATGGGGCTGGGATTGGTGTGGATGATGGGGGACAGGGAGCCGGGAGAAGGGGCATTGGGGATGCTCCTCCTGTTCCTGTATCCCAAGGGAGATCCCGGCCATGATGGAGCCCCTGGAGCAGTGGGAGAGAAGGTAAATGGGATGCTGCAGGGATACCTTGGGAAGGGATCCGGCATTCCCGGCACATGGAGAGGCTCTGCTTATGGGGGGGATCTCTCCCCTTCCCATAGGGTCCTCCAGGTCCAGAGGGACCCAGCGGCTTCCCGGGTACCAAAGGACCCCCTGTAAGTGATGGGGGGGGGCAATGGGGCAGGCAGGGAATGGGGAGTGCATCCACATCCTGATCCCGAGTGTCCTGCCCAGGGTCCTGCTGGGAAGGACGGCTTGCCAGGACACCCGGGTCAGCGCGGTGAGCCGGTGGGTGCTCTGATCCCGGTGTCCCTGTATCCCTGTGTCCCTCTATCCCTGTATCCCTGTGTCCCTGAATCCTTGTATCCCTGTATCCCTGTATCCCTGCATCCCTGCATCCCAGTGTCCCTGTGTCCCTGTATCCCTGTATCCCTACATCCCTGTACCCCTGTATCCCTGCATCCCTGTATCTCTACATCCCTGTATCCCTGTATCCCTGTATCCCTGTGTCCATGACCATCATTACCCCTATCTCCTCTGCAGGGCTTCCATGGCCGCACCGGCCCCCCTGGCCCCACAGGGGTGGTGGGCCCCCAGGTGAGCACCAGGAGGTGGGATGTAGGAAGATGTGGGATGCAGGAGAAGGTGGGATGAGGCAGGAGATGGGATACAGGAGGAGATGGTATGCAGGAGGAGATGGGATGCAGGAGGAGATGGTATGCAGGAGGAGATGGGATGCAGGAGGGATGGGGTACAGCAGGAGATGGGATGCAGCAGGAGATGGGATGAAGCAGGAGATGGGATGCAGGAGGAGGTGGGGAGCAGCAGGAGGTGGGATGAGGCAGGAGATGGGATGAGGCAGGAGATGGGATGCAGCAGGAGATGGGATGCAGCAGGAGATGGGATACAGCAGGAGATGGGATGAGGCAGGAGATGGGATGAGGCAGGAGATGGGATGAGGCAGGAGATGGGATGCAGCAGGAGATGGGATGAGGCAGGAGATGGGATACAGGAGGAGATGGGATGAGGCAGGAGATGGGATGAGGCAGGAGATGGGATACAGGAGGAGGTGGGATGAAGCAGGAGATGGGATACAGCAGGAGATGGGATGCAGGAGGAGGTGGGATGAGGCAGGAGATGGGATACAGGAGGAGATGGGATGAGGCAGGAGATGGGATGCAGGAGGGTGTGGGATGCAGGACGAGGTTGGATGTGGGACCCCCCCCCCCCAACTCCTCACCCTCCTCCTGCCCCACAGGGGAAATCAGGAGAGACGGGACCCATGGGGGAAAGGGGACACCCGGGCCCCCCCGGTCCCCCCGGCGAGCAGGGCCTGCCCGGAGCCGCCGGCCGAGAGGGAGCCAAGGTGGGAGCATTCCCCGTGTCCCGAGGAGCCATTCCCAGGCTCTGGAAGCGCTGCAGGATCCAGGACCCCCCCCCGTTATCCACCCTGCAGGGTGATCCCGGTCCCGCCGGCATTCCCGGGAAGAGCGGCCCCGCCGGCATCCGCGGCTTTCCCGGTCCACGGGGCGCATCCGGAGCCCCGGTGGGTGCTGGGTGAGCAGGGTCCGCGTGTGCTGCTCGGGGTCGGCTCCTTCCCAACGCATTCCACGCTCTCCTGCAGGGCCCTCCTGGATTGAAGGGCTCGGAAGGACCCCCCGGGCCCCCTGGACCCACAGTGAGTGCTTCCCCCCCCCCCCCCCCCCATCGCATCCCGGTTGTTCCCTTTTCCAAAGGTTGGGAATTTCCTCCTTCCCCCCCCCCCCCCCATCACCTTTGTCTCCTCCATAGGGCCCCCCCGGAGAGCGAGGTCCCATGGGAGCTGCTGGAAGCATCGGGATGCCCGGCCGGGGGGGGGCACAGGGACCCCCCGGTCCCATAGGCGAGAAGGGGTCCCCGGTAGGTTCCGGGGTGTCCCCCCCGTGTCCCCTCCTCTGTGCTCCTTGGCTGCGGGCACGGGGGTCTCCGTTATCCCGGTATCCCAGGGCATCCTGCCCCTTCCTGCCCGCAGGGGGAGCGAGGTGCTATGGGTCCGGCTGGGCAGGATGGGATCCGTGGTCCCATGGGATTGCCCGGTCCAGGCGGTGCCCCCGGTCCCTCTGGAGAAGATGGGGATAAGGTGAGCCGGGAGGATGGGGTGGGATGGGATGGGGTGGAGGGGGTGGAATGGGAATGGGATAGGGATGGGGTGGAATGGGATGGGGTGGAGGGGGTGGAATGGGAATGGGATAGAGATGGGGTGGGATGGGGTGGGATGGGGTGGGGTGGAGGGGGTGGAATGGGGATGGGATAGGGATGGGATAAGGATGGGATGGGGTGGGGTGGGATGGGATGGGATGGGGTGGGATGGGATGAGAGGGGATGAGACGGGGATGGGATGGGGTGTGATGAGATGGGATGGGGTGTGATGAGATGGGATGGGGTGGGATGGGGATGGGGATGGGATGGGATGGGATGGGGTGGGATGGGATGGGATGGGATGGGATGGGATGGGGATGGGATGGGATGGGGATGGGATGGGGATGGGATGGGATGGGATGGGATGAATCCCAGGATGTGCATCCGGGCCGAGTCCCATTCCCGGCGCTGGAATGGGGCCGGTTTTCCCTATGGCTTCCCCGGGAGCAGGGCTTCCCCCCAGGCTGCCGGCGCTGGCAGCGGGCCTTGGCACTGCTTCCCAGGTGGTGGCAGGTTTCCCTGGAGCTGGGAATTCCTTGGCTGCGCCTGCCCGGCCGTGGCAGCATTCCCTGGCTCCCACCATTCCCTTTGGCAGGGCGAGATGGGGCTCCCCGGACAGAAGGGCAGCAAAGGGGACAAGGGCGATGGGGTGAGTGGGGCACACGGGAGCGGGAAGCTGGGATGCGCTTGGGAGCTGCCCTAACCCCTACGAGCCTGCTTCTGCCCCACAGGGACCCCCAGGACCCACAGGGATCCAAGGACCCATCGGGCATCCCGGCCCTGCGGTGAGCACCATTCCCAGCCCCATTCCCTGCCCCATTCATTCCCTGCCCACAGCCTGGGGTTCCATGGGGCCGACCCCAACGTCTCCCTGCGCAGGGAGCCGATGGGGAGCCGGGACGCCGCGGGCAGCAGGGAATGGTGGGGCAGAAAGGGGATGAGGGCTCGCGGGGTCACCTCGGTCTGAGCGGCCCCCCCGGCCTGCAGGTAAGCAATGGGGCTGCAATGGGGCTGGAATAGGGGGGGTTAGGGACGACGCAATGGGGCTGCCAGGCCCTAAGCCATGATCCCATAGGGAATGCCGGGTCCCCCGGGTGAGAAGGGTGAGAACGGAGATGTGGGCCCCATGGTAAGCAAAGCCCATCCTCGCCCCCTTCCTCCCCCCCCCCCATCCCCTTCCTCCTCCTCCCGACCCATTCCCAGCTTCCCACATTCCCTATCCCATGGGAGCTTTCCCATCTGACCCCGTCTTCCCATCCCCACAGGGCCCCCCCGGCGCCCCAGGACCACGTGGACCACAAGGACCCAATGGTGCTGAGGTGAGGACAGCACTGGGGGGGGATGCTGAGCTGCCCCCAATGGGGGGTTCCCCCCACACACAACGTATCCCTGCATCCCTGCATCCTCTTGCATCCAGGGTCCTCAGGGAATGCCGGGCGGCGTGGGGCAACCGGGTGCTGTGGGGGATAAGGTAGGGCCACGCTGGGAGGGAGATGTGGGGCTGGGGCTCCTGCAGCATCAGCCCCACGGCTTTCCTCTTATCCAGGGGGAGCCGGGAGAAGGGGGAGATCCGGGAGCGCCGGGAGAGCCTGGAGCAGCCGTGAGTAACCCAGAGAGGATGAGGCCTTGCCTTTAAAGGGCTTCCTGCCCCGAATTCCCTGCTCCGATGTGATCCCTGCATCCCGATCCATAGGGAGTCAAAGGAGATGTGGGGGAGAAGGGGGACGCGGGGCAGCCGGGAGCTGCTGGACCCCCCGGCAAGAAGGGGCCTCCAGGAGAGGATGGAGCCAAAGGAGAGCTGGTGAGGGGCAGGAGGGGGCACGGGTCCATTCCCTCCTGGATTCCATATCCCTGCCTCTGCTTCCCAACCCCACACTTGTGTCCTCTTCCCTCTCTGCAGGGTCCCATTGGATTCCCTGGGGATCCTGGTCCCCCTGGAGACCCCGGTGTGCCGGTGAGTGGTCCCCAGTCACCCTTGGAGTGATGTCCATCATCCTGCATCCATCATCCATCCATGCATCCATCCATGCATCCATCCATGCATCATCCATCCATGCATCCATCCATCCATCATCCATCCATCCATCATCCATCATCCATCCATCATCCATCCATCCATCCATCCATCCATCCATCCATCCATCCATGCATCATCCATCCATCCATCCATCCATCCATCCATCATCCATCCATCCATCCATCCATCCATCCATCCATCCATCCATCCATCATCCATCATCCATCCATCCATCCATCCATCCATCCATCCATCCATCATCCATCATCCATCCATCCATCCATCCATCCATCCATCCATCCATCCATCCATCATCCATCCATCCATCCATCCATCCATCATCCATCCATCCATCCATCAATCCATGCATCCATCCATCCATCATCCATCCATCCATCCATCCATCCATCCATCCATCATCCATCCATCCATCCATCCATCCATCCATCCATCCATCATCCATCATCCATCCATCCATCCATCCATCCATCCATCCATCCATCCATCCATCCATCCATCCATCCATCCATCATCCATCATCCATCCATCATCCATCCATCCATCCATCCATCCATCATCCATCCATCCATCATCCATCCATCCATCCATCATCCATCCATCCATCCATCCATCCATCATCCATCCATCCATCATCCATCCATCCATCATCCATCCATCCCTCATCCATCGCAGGGTCTGGAAGGAGCTGCTGGAGAGAAGGGTGACAGTGGGGACCCCGGCCTGCCTGTGAGTGGTGCAACTTGGGGGGGGTCCTGATCACATTCCCCCCTGCACTGGGGGGGCTCTTGGACATCCCCCCCCCATTCCCATGTGTGGGATTCCCTCATCCCAAACCCCATTGGCTCCATTGCAGGGACCTCCGGGTGCCTCGGGGGAGCCGGGTCCCCCAGGCCCCCCCGGCCGCAGGGTGAGTAGGGGCAGGGTGATGTGGGGAGGGACCGAGGTTGGAGGGGGGGGGGAACGGGACACGGGGCTGCTGCAGCTCCCGGTGTCCCTCTCCCCCCCTCCAGGGACCCACGGGACCCATGGGGCGCGAGGGCCAGCAGGGTGAGAAGGGGGCCAAGGTGAGCAGCAATGGGACACCCCCCCCCCCAATCCCACCCCAATCCCAGTGCATCCGGTGGGACCCAGCTCTGTCCTCCTGCCCCCAGGGACACCCTGGCACCGAGGGGGCACCGGGGAAGCCGGGACCCATGGGAGCCCAGGGAGCACCGGGACAAGCGGGACCCGAGGGGCTGCGAGGGATCCCCGGCCCTGCTGTGAGTTGGGAACCCCCACACCCCACCATTAACACTATGGGGTGGGAGGGGGGCACAGCTCGGATGGGGGCGAAGCCTCATTGGGGAACATTGGAATCTCTTCCAGGGCGAACAAGGGATGCTGGGGGCTCCGGGACAAGTGGGCCCCCCCGGCCCCATGGTGAGTTAGGGCCCTAACCCTAACCCTAAACCCAAACGCTAACCCTAACCCTCACCCTAAACCCTAACCCTAACCCTAACCCTAACCCTAACCCTAAACCCTAACCCTCACCCTAACCCTAAACCCAAACCCTGACCATAACCCTAAACCTAACCCTAAACCCTAACCCTAACCCTAAACCCTAGCCCTAACCCTAACCCTAAACCCTAACCCCTAACCCCTAACCCCTAACCCCAACCCCAACCCCTAACCCTAACCCTATCCCTAATCCCAACCCCTAACCCTAACCCCTAAACCCTAACCCCTAACCTCAACCCCTAACCCTAACTCTATCCCTAACCCTAACCCTAACCCTAAACCCTAACCCTAACCCTAACCCTAACCCTAACCCCTAACCCCAACCCCAACCCCAACCCTATCCCTCACCCTCTTGCAGGGTCCTGTGGGGCTGCCCGGCCTCAAGGGAGACCCCGGCCACAAAGGAGACAAGGTGGGATGAGGGGATGCTCATGCATAAACTGGGGGGGTCCCTGAGCAGCCCCCCCCCCCCCCAACCCCTGTCCTGGGGCTGCCCCCCACTGCCCTTTATCCCCAGGGCCACGCTGGCCTCATCGGCCTCATTGGACCACCAGGAGAGATGGGGGAGAAAGGAGACCAGGGGCTCCCCGGCATCCAGGGCCCCCCCGGACCCAAAGGGGACCCTGTGAGTGTTTGGTGTCACCCCCAAGCTCGGGGTGAATGGAGAAAGTTTGGGGGGGGGGGGGGGAGCTGCAAGGTCCAAGCTCCCCCCCATTGAGCCCAGTGGTGATGCTGCCTCTTCCCCCCAGGGCCTGGCTGGACCCATGGGCCCCCCCGGACCCCCTGGGCCCCCCGGGCTCTCGGTGAGTATCTCCGATGAGGGGTCCTGGGATGCTGCAATGGGGTCCTCATCCAGCACCTTTCTCCTCCCCACAGGGTCCCTTGGGCCAGAAGGGTTCCAAAGGCTCCCAGGTGAGTGCTGGGGGAGGGGGGGAATTGGGGTGGGAGGGGGGGTCCCATCCTTCCCCATTGCCCACAGTGGGTACCTTGATGCTGAGTCCTCTCCTTTGACAGGGTGCTCTTGGTCCCCGAGGTGACACAGGCCCCCCCGGCCCCCCGGGACCACCAGTGAGTAAAGGGATGCTCTGGTACCTCCTGGTCCATTCCCCCCTCCTTATCCCATCGCTGCCCCCTTCTTCCCCCCCACCACCACCCCTACATCCTCCTCCTCCTCCTGCATCCCAGGGCCCCCCGGCCGAGCCGCTGCCTTCTATGGGGCACCGGAGGCACCGCAGGGCGAGCGGTGGAGTCCGAGGGGAAGAGCAGGAGCCCCCCCCGGTTCCCGAGGGGTTGGAGGAGGCGTTGGCATCGCTCCGCTCCCTCCGCACCGAAGTGGAGCAGCTCCGGAGGCCCCTGGGGACCGCCGAGAGCCCGGCTCGGGTCTGCAGCGAGCTGGGGCTCTGCCACCCGCACCTCGGCGATGGTGAGCTCGGAAGGGGGATGCGGGGATGCTGCGGGGCCGGGGGTGTCTCTGGACCGCCTGCCCACGGCGCTGCGCTTCCCAGGGGAGTACTGGATCGATCCCAACCAGGGCTGCTCCCGCGATGCCTTCCGGGTGTTCTGCAACTTCACTGCGGGCGGCGAGACCTGTCTGGGGCCGGAGAGGAGCCTGGAGGCGGTGAGCGGGGACAGGCAGGAGGGGTTGAGAGCAGCGGAAGGGGCTTGGGGGGGGGGGATGTTGGGTGATGAGAAGCTGAACGTGAACCGGGGGCAGTGGGGGGGGGTTGAGCCCAGGAAGCAGCCGTATCCTGGGCTGCATCCAAAGGATGGGAGCAGCAGGGCCAAGGAGGTGATCCTGCCCCTCTGCTCTGCTCCCGTGAGAGCTCACTTGGAGCATTGGGTGCAGTTCTGGGGGCCTCAGCATTAAAAGGACGTGGAGCTGTTGGAACAAGGCCAGAGGAGGCCACGAGGATGCTCAGGGGCTGGAGCAGCTCCTGTATGGAGACAGGCTGAGGAAGTTGGGGCTGTGCAGCCTGGGGAAGAGAAGCTGCGGGGAGACCTCAGAGCAGCTTCCAGTGTGTGAAGGGGGCTATAGGGATGCTGGGGAGGGACTCTTCATTGGGGACTGCAGTGACAGGACAAGGGGTAACGGGTTCAAACTGAAACAGGGAAGTTTAGATTGGATCTAAGGAGGAAATTCTTTCCTGTGAGGGTGCTGAGGCACTGGAATGGGTTGCCCAAGAGGTTGTGAATGCTCCATCCCTGGTGGTGCTCAAGGCCAGGCTGGATGAAGCCTTGGGTGCCATGGTTCGGTGTGAGGTGTCCCTGCCCATGGCAGGGGGTTGGAGCTGGATGATCTTAAGGTCCTTTCCAACCCACACTCTTCTAGGATATTCCAAGGGGGGAAAAGGGCTTGGAAAAGCTTCCCCTCCCCAAGCCAACGCTGTCTCCATCCTCCTCCCAGGTCCGCTTGGCTGCCTGGAGCAAGGAGAAGCCGGGGACGTGGTTCAGCACCTTCAAACG
This sequence comes from Pezoporus wallicus, assembly GCF_028554395.1. Lineage (NCBI taxonomy): Eukaryota > Metazoa > Chordata > Aves > Psittaciformes > Psittacidae > Pezoporus > Pezoporus wallicus. The sequence continues at coordinate 42,042 of NW_026641338.1, read as the reverse complement.
GGGCAGGAAGGTGGGTGCAAGGCCAAAGGGGGGGGGATGCAGCAGCCCCCCCCACGCAGGGCATCCCCATTAGATCCCTTTCTCCCTGCAGTTCTCCTACGTGGATGCGGATGGGAAGGCCGTGCCCGTGTCCCAGCTCACCTTCCTGCGCCTGCTCAGCGCCGGCGCCCGCCAGAGCTTCACCTTGAGCTGCCAAAACGCCGCCGCTTGGTTCGATGCCGGCGCCGGCTCCTTCGCCAGGGCCCTGCGGTTCCGAGGGGCCAACGAGGAGGAGCTGGGTTACAACCACCCCATGGACCCCATCCGGGCCCTGCACGACGGCTGCCAGGTCCGGGGCTCCATCCGTCCCCGCCGTTATCCCCCCGCCATCCCCAGCCCGGCGTCCATGGAGCCATGGGATGGGTTGGAAGGGCCCTGGAGCTCAGCACCCGTAGGCAGGGATGCTTCCCGCTGGGGGAATGGGGCATCCAACCCTTCTCCATTCAAGCCATCCCGGTGTCCCACTGCCCTTCCTCATCTCCAGCCTGAACATCCAGGTTTCAGTTGGAACCCATCACTCCCGGATGCAGATCCCTCTCCAAGCATCCCTGGAGCCCCTTTCCGAGGTCTCCACGCAGCTTCTCCTCTCCATTCCCAACGTTCCCAACCTGGCTCCCTATGGAAGCTGCTCCAAGCTGACCATTCCCAACGTTCCCAACCTGGCTCCCTAAGGGGGCTGCTCCAAGCTCACCATTCCCAACGTTCCCACCCTGGCTCCCTATGGAAGCTGCTCCAAGCTGACCATTCCCAACATTCTCACCCTGGCTCCATATGCTCCAAGCTGACCATTCCCAACGTTCCCAACCTGGCTCCCTATGGGGGCTGCTCCAAGCTGACCATTCCCAACGTTCCCAACCTGGCTCCCTATGGAAGCTGCTCCAAGCTGACCATTCCCAACATTCCCACCCTGGCTCCCTATGGAAGCTGCTCCAAGCTCACCATTCCCAACATTCCCACCCTGACTCCCTATGGGAGCTGCTCCAAGCTGACCATTCCCAACCTGGCTCCCTATGGAAGCTGCTCCAAGCTGACCATTCCCAACGTTCCCAACCTGGCTCCCTATGGGGGCTGCTCCAAGCTGACCATTCCCAACGTTCCCACCCTGACTCCCTAAGGAAGCTGCTCCAAGCTGACCATTCCCAACGTTCCCAACCTGGCTCCCTATGGGGGCTGCTCCAAGCTGACCATTCCCAACATTCCCACCCTGACTCCCTATGGAAGCTGCTCCAAGCTGACCATTCCCAACATTCTCACCCTGGCTCCATATGCTCCAAGCTGACCATTCCCAACGTTCCCAACCTGGCTCCCTATGGAAGCTGCTCCAAGCTGACCATTCCCAACATTCCCACCCTGGCTCCCTATGGGAGCTGCTCCAAGCTGACCATTCCCAACATTCCCACCCTGACTCCCTATGGGAGCTGCTCCAGGCTCACCATTCCCAACATTCCCACCCTGGCTCCCTATGGGAGCTGCTCCAAGCTCACCATTCCCAACGTTCCCAACCTGGCTCCCTATGGGGGCTGCTCCAAGCTGACCATTCCCAACATTCCCACCCTGACTCCCTATGGAAGCTGCTCCAAGCTGACCATTCCCAACATTCTCACCCTGGCTCCATATGCTCCAAGCTGACCATTCCCAACGTTCCCAACCTGGCTCCCTATGGAAGCTGCTCCAAGCTGACCATTCCCAACATTCCCACCCTGGCTCCCTATGGGAGCTGCTCCAAGCTGACCATTCCCAACATTCCCACCCTGACTCCCTATGGGAGCTGCTCCAGGCTCACCATTCCCAACATTCCCACCCTGGCTCCCTATGGGAGCTGCTCCAAGCTCACCATTCCCAACGTTCCCAACCTGGCTCCCTATGGGGGCTGCTCCAAGCTGACCATTCCCAACATTCCCACCCTGACTCCCTATGGAAGCTGCTCCAAGCTGACCATTCCCAACATTCTCACCCTGGCTCCATATGCTCCAAGCTGACCATTCCCAACGTTCCCAACCTGGCTCCCTATGGAAGCTGCTCCAAGCTGACCATTCCCAACATTCCCACCCTGGCTCCCTATGGGAGCTGCTCCAAGCTGACCATTCCCAACGTTCCCACCCTGACTCCCTATGGGAGCTGCTTCAAGCTCATCATTCCCACCCTGGCTCCCTATGGAAGCTGCTCCAAGCTGACCATTCCCAACGTTCCCACCCTGGCTCCCTATGGAAGCTGCTCCAAGCTGACCATTCCCAACGTTCCCACCCTGACTCCCTATGGGAGCTGCTCCAAGCTGACCATTCCCAACATTCCCACCCTGACTCCCTATGGGAGCTGCTCCAAGCTGACCATTCCCAACGTTCCCAACCTGGCTCCCTATGGAAGCTGCTCCAAGCTGACCATTCCCAACATTCCCACCCTGGCTCCCTATGGGAGCTGCTCCAAGCTGACCATTCCCAACGTTCCCACCCTGACTCCCTATGGGAGCTGCTTCAAGCTCACCATTCCCAACGTTCCCACCCTGACTCCCTATGGGAGCTGCTTCAAGCTCATCATTCCCACCCTGGCTCCCTATGGAAGCTGCTCCAAGCTGACCATTCCCAACGTTCCCAACCTGACTCCCTATGGAAGCTGCTCCAGGCTCACCATTCCCAACGTTCTCCTATGGGTGCCGCTCATCTCCCTCTTCCCGCAGGGCCGGCGCGGCCGGGAGCGGACGGTGCTGGAAGTGGCCTCATCCCGGGTGGATCGGTTCCCCCTCCTGGATGTGGCCGTGCTCGACTTCGGAGCCCCCCACCAGAAGTTCGGCTTCGAGCTCGGCCCCGTCTGCTTCAGGGGCTGAGGCGGATGGGATGGGATGGGATGGGATCGGATGGGATGGGATGGGATGGGACGGGATGAATGGGATCGGATGGGATGGGATGGGATGGGATGGGATGGGATGGAACAGGATGGGGATGGGATGGGATGGGATGGGATGGGATGGGATGGATGGGATGGGATGGGATGGATGGGATGGGATGAATGGGATCGGATGGGATGGGATGAATGGGATCGGATGGGATGGGATGAATGGGATCGGATGGGATGGGATGGGATGGGATCGGATGGGATGGGATGAATGGGATCGGATGGGATGGGATGAATGGGATGGGATGGGATGGGATGGGATGGGATCGGATGGGATGGGATGAATGGGATCGGATGGGATGGGATGAATGGGATCGGATGGGATGGGATCGGATGGGATGGGATGAATGGGATCGGATGGGATGGGATAGGATGAATGGGATGGGATGGGATGGATGGGATGGGATGGATGGGATGGGATGGGATGGGATGAATGGGATCGGATGGGATGGGATGGGATGGGATGGATGGGATGGGATGGATGGGATGGGATGGGATGGGATGGGATGGGATGGATGGGATGGGATGGGATGGGATGGGATGGATGGGATGGGGTCGGGAGCAGGGACCCCCCCCCCGCCATTCCCTGTGCCCAGAATGCTGATCCAGGGAATACTCAGGACTCGGAGCTGCCCCTCCTGCCTGCATGGAGCCCCCTTATTTATACGGGGGGGGGACACACACACAAAGTAAAGAGGGGGTTCAAGACAGCCCCCCCCCTTCCCCATGGTGCTACAACGCTCCCATAGGGAAGCCCTGGACGTGCCCTCGCTGCAGCCCATTCCCGACAATGGGATGGGTTAAATCACCTTGTGCTGGGGGTGGGGTGGGAAGTGGGGGGGGGGGGGGACACCCCCAAACTCACTGGGGGATGGGGTGGGGGGGGTCGGGACCTTGCCTCGGCCCCGGTTGCTCTCTGATAAACCTGTCTGCAAGCGGCTCCCACCCCCAATTCTTGATGGTTTCCATGGAAATGGGGCAGGTTTGGGGGGGGGGGGTTCGTGACACCCTGAGGCTGCTCCCCAGCATCCTCCCCCCCCCCCCTTCCCCATCCCCCCATGGATCCCCCCCCGATCCCCCCCCATCCCCATGGACCTCGGAGCGGGGACCGGGACCGCCCCCCCCCCCATCCCCATCCCCATCCCCGGTGCCCCCAACCCCGCAGCGATGCCCGTTGGGGGGGGGGGGGGGGATGCTCGGCCGCTTCCTTCGCTCCCCCGGTTCGGTTCCGCCCCTCCCGGCCCGCTCCGACGCCTCCAGCGCCCGTTACCGGAGCCGCTGCTGCAGGCGGGAGCCGCCGGTACCGGAGCGGGGCTGAGGAAGAGGAGGGGAGGAAGGAGGTGGGGGGGGGGGGGGGGGGGGCGGCGCGGATAAAGGCGGCGGCGGAGGGGCCCGGCCCGGGGATGCGGCTGCGGCGGCGCTGAAGCGGCTCCGGTAACGGCGGCCGGGGTCGGTGCCTTCAGGATGCGCTTCCTCCCCGGCCTCCTCCTCCTCCTCGCCGCCGGTTCCCCCGCGATGCAGGTGAGGGCAGGGGGGGGGCGCAGCGGAGCGGGGCGGTTCCGGGGTGCGGGGGGGGGGGGGGGGATCGGTTCCTTTCCGTTCTCCCCCCTTACCTCCGGTAGCACCGGGACCCTGCGGTGCTCCCTGTGCTCAATGAAAGGGGGGGAGATTTGGCTTCATCCCTATGTGTTCCCCCCCCCCCATCAATCAGCACCCATGGGACACCCCCCCCCCCCGGACCCGGCGCGGTGGTGACACGTGGGTGGGAGCAGCACATGGATGAGGGCTGGGAAAGGCCGGGATGCATCCCAAGGGCTGGGTGTGGATGTGGGATGGATGCTGCTTGTGGATCACCATAGGGATACCCTATGGTGGTACCCTATGGGTGCCCCCCCCCTCCGCTTCCCCCCATAGGGATGCGCGGGGATGGATGCGTGGTCCATGCGCTGCGGTGGAGGCGTCGAGGAGAGGGGGAAGCTCCGTGGCTCCATCCCTTGGGAATGCCACCGGGATCAGGGATGGGGCTGCTTTGGGGGGGGGGGGGTCTCGGTGTGGGTCGGGGCCACCCAGGGCCCTGGCGCTGTTGGCAATGGAGCCTTTCCCTGATGAATATTCAGTGGCCGCTTTGCAGCCTGTTGCATATGCATGAGTGGGGGCAGGCAGGCGGGGTTCCCCCCTGCAGCCCCTCCCCAGGTTTGGGGGTGCCATCGCGATGCTGGAACCGGTTTGGGGCTGGGATGGGGTCCCCAGTGCGGTCCTGCCCCTGCTTGGCTCCGACCCCCAAGCAGCGGGGATGCGGGACCCCAAAATCGCCCTCTTTTGTGGGGCAGGATGTGGGTCTGGGGAGGGGTGTTGCAATGACTTGGGGGGCACTGCAATGAGGCGAGGAAGAGATGGGGGAGGTTTGGGGGTACCCCTGTGCGCCCCCCCCCCCTTTTCCTTTGAGTGTGAGATGGGGGGTGGGAAGCTCTGCCCCATAGATGTGGGGTGGGACCCCCCGCAGACCAGGTCCTTGATGTGGCCGCCCCTTGTTGGGGGGCAGAGAACGGGGACACCCAATGGTCCCCTATGGGGTCGCATCCCCACTTTGGGTGCTTGGGGGGGGGGGGGTGTCTTAGAGGTGACTCCCACCTCGTCCCTGGGCATGGTTACCCCAAAAGCCGAGGGAGGGGGGGGGGGGCCCAAAACCCGTGGTTTGGGGGCACTGGGGGGGTCCGGGGAGGGGTTTTGGGGGGGGCTTTCCCCATGGGACCCCTGCACTGCCCCCGTGTCCCCACGCGGTGGCGCTGCGGGACCGCGGCGCAGGGCGATGGAGGCGGAAGAGGGGCGAGGATGCTCAAAGGGGGGACCGGGGGGGGGGGGGTCAGGGTGGGCACCCCCCGGTTGAGCTCCCAAAGGGGTTTGGGGGGGTCCGGGGGGACCCCGCTGCCAGGGGAGGGGGCGATGGGGGGGGGGGAGGGGGGTGTCCCTGCAGAGAGGATGGAGATGAGGATTTGGGGGTGCTGCAGCTTCCACATCAGGCTGGGGGGGGGGGCAGGTCCTTGGGACTGCACTAAAGTAAGGGGGAGAAGGGGGCTTCTGCTCCCCTACATTAGGAACTACGGGGTTCCGGCACCCCCAAACCGGGGGTCCTGAACCCCCACCTTAGGATCCATGGGGTTCCTGCTCCCCTACATTAGCATCTATGGGGTTCCTGCTCCCCTACATTAGGATCCAGGGGGTTCCTGCTCCCCTACATTAGCATCTATGGGGTTTCTGCACCCCTCCATTAGGATCCACGGGGTTCCTGCTCCCCTTCATTAGGATCTATGGGGTTCCTGCTCCCCTCCATTAGGATCTATGGGGTTCCTGCTCCCCTCCATTAGGATCTATGGGGTTCCTGCACTCCCCTCCATTAGGATCTATGGGGTTCCTGCTCCCCTCCATTAGGATCTATGGGGTTCCTGCTCCCCTCCATTAGGATCTATGGGGTTCCTGCTCCCCTCCATTAGGATCTATGGGGTTCCTCCTCCCCTCCATTAGGATCTATGGGGTTCCTGCTCCCCTCCATTAGGATCTATGGGGTTCCCGCACCCCCAAACCGGGGTTCCCGTGGTTCCTGCTCCCCATCCCCTGCTCCGCACCGGCTGGGACCGCCCCAAGCCGGGGCCGTACCGGGGCTGGCGGGGGGGGGGGGGGGGCAGCGGTGCCGACGTCACCCCCGGAGCGGGGCCGGCCCCGTTATAAAGGGCGAGCTCGCAGGCGGCTCTACCGGTACCACGGTACCGGGGGGGGGGGTGGTGGTGGTGTTGGGAGCGTTTAAACGGGAGGGACCCGAAGGGAGAGGGTTGGGGGGGGGGGTGTTTAAACGGGAGGTACCGGGAGGGAGGGAGGGAGGGAGGGGGGGGGTGATGGGCATGAGGCGGCGGCGGCGGCGAAATGACGGTGCCGCTGCTGAAGATCGGGGCCGTGCTGAGCACCATGGCCATGGTCACCAATTGGATGTCCCAGACCCTGCCCTCGCTCGTGGGGCTCAACGGCACCGCCGTGTCCCGGGCCGGCACCTCCGAGAAGATCGTGAGTGCCCCCCGGTACCGGGGAAGGGAGCACCGGGAACGGGGATGGGGATGGGGGGGGAATGACCGGGATGCTGCGCCACCGGTACCGGCACCCGCGGATGCAGCGCATCGGGACCGCCCCCCCCCATCCCCATCATCCCCGGGTGTGGGGACCCCCCCCCTTTGCCTTCCTCTGCGCACCCCAACGTCCTCCCCCTTTGCTCGCAAAGAGAAGTGAAGCGGGACCCCCCCTCTTCCATCACCTCCCGGGGATGGGGACCCCCATTCGCCTTCCCATTACCCCCCATTCATGAGCACCCCATATTACCAAAGCGAAATGCAGCAGGACCCCCCCCTTCCATCCTCTGCGTATGGGGACCCCCATTCGCCTTCCCATTACCCCCCATTCATGAGCACCCCATATTACCAAAGCGAAATGCAGCAGGACCCCCCCCCCTTCCATCCTCTGCGTATGGGGACCCCCATTCGCCTTCCCATTACCCCCCATTCATGAGCATCCCATATTACCAAAGGGAAGTGCATCGGGACCCCCTCCCCTTCCATCCCTCCCGGGTATGGGGACCCTCATTCATGAGCACCCCATATTCCCAAAGCGAAGTGCATCGGGACCCCCCCTCTTCTGTCCTCTGCGTATGGAGACCCCCATTCGCCTTCCCCTTACCCCCCCATTCATGAGCACCCCATATTCCCAAAGTAAAGTGCATCGGGACCCCCGTCTTCTGTCCTCTGCATATGGGGACCCCCACTCGCCTTCCCGTTACCCCCCATTCATGAGCACCCCATATTCCCAAAGGGAAGTGCATCGAGAACCCCCCCTTCCATCCTCTGCGTATGGGGACCCCCATTCGCCTTCCCCCTATAGCCCCATTCATGAGCACCCCATATTCCCAAGGCGAAGTACATCGAGACCCCCCCTCTTCCATCGCCTCCTGGGTATAGGGACCCCCATTTGCCTTCTCCTTACCCCCCATTCATGAGCATCCCATATTCCCAAAAGGAAGTGCACAGGGACCCCCCCTCTTATGAGGACCCCCATTCGTTTTCCGCATCCCCCCATTCATGGGCACCCCAATATCTCCTTTCCCAAAGCAAAGTGCACCGGGACCCCCCCTCCCGCTCTACTGGGGATTCCTGGGCATGAACCTCCCCCCCTCAGGCACAGGGATCCCCTTAAAGGGACCCCCCCATAGGAGCTGGGGGCTTCCAATGGAGAAGACCCCCATGGGGGGCTCCTCAGCCCCCTTTTCCCCCCGTTCCTGGGGGCTGGGGGGGGGGGGGGGGGTCTGGACCCCCACAGGTCCCCTGGGGGTGCTCTTGGCCAGGGGAGGGGGTGAACCCCTTGGTTCGCACCCTGGGTCCCGGTGCTTGGGGGCTTCTCCCTCCCCATCCTCGGGGCACCCCAAATTCTCCTTGACCCCACTGAGAGCAAGGGGGGGGGGTGGTGTGATTGTGAGGGCAGGTTTTGGGGGTGCTGGGTCCTTTGGGATCAAACTGCCTTGGGCTGATGCCAATCCAAGCCCCGATGACCCCATCCCATAGGGAACCCCGATGGGGACCGTTCCCAAGGGATGAGCGCAGACGATGCTGTTGCCTCCATCGCCGCATCCCCATGCGAGGCGCCGGGGTCTCACCGGGCGCGTTGCGAGGGGCAATTAACGGCGGCCCCGGTAATTGGCTCCTCATTAAGGACCCTTCGGTGCTCCTTGTAACGCCATCAATCACCGCCGTTAATGCGGCTGCACCGGGAGCCGGGTTCAGCCGAGCAGCGCCTTACCCCGGTGCCGCTGGTCCCCAGCGCATCCCTTCCCCTTCGCCTTGGTGCCTTGCTCCCGGCGACAGCGGCTCCTTGTCGGGAGCTGGATGTCCCCGGCCCCAGGCCTCGCCATCACCAGCACCGGGGGATCCCGGTTCCCGACTCACCGGATACCGGAGCATCCTCTGCAGCGGCTCCCAAAGACGGAGCAGGGATGCGGTGGCCTCTTGCGGCGCCGATCCGGGGTGTCCTGGGACCCCCGTACCCCGGCTCTGCCTGCTTGTGGACCCCCGAGAGGGGTTAGGATGCTCCGAGAGCTCCCCCGTCCCCCCCCCCGGCTCCGGTAGCATCAGTCCCGTGTCCCCCCCCCCCCCCCCCAGCCGAGCCGAGGGATGCAGGGAGCTCTAATTAATAACCCCGTTATTAATTGCAAAGGCTGCGTTTAACCTCAGCTGATGCCGCCGGGGCTCCCCCCCCCGTTCCCAGGGCACTGCAATGGGCAGGCGTAGGCAGCGCTGCCCCCACTTCCACCCCATGGGATGCTCCGCAGGGCTGGATGCGACCGGATCGCATCCCCCCCCCCCCCCCTCCCCGTCCAGCGCTCGCCTGCATCCCGGGGTGCTGGGGATGAACCCCAGCTTTTAGCGCTGGATGAAGCCCAATGGTGCAGGGGGAGCAGCTTTGGCAGCTTGCAGAGCTCCTGCAGCCCTGGATCCCGGCATCAATTATGCATTAGCCCTCCATAAAGTATTGATGTCTGCCTGCTGCCTAAAGGGAAACGGGTCCTCGGCGGCTCCTGGTGCTCCACGCGGCTCATTTTGGGGGCAGAAACGAAGCTTTTGGTGCTCCATGGGGTGGGAGCTGCGGGATGCGGCTGCTGAGCCCTTCCTGCACCCCGGCTTTGGGATGTGGGGAGCCTTTCCCACCGTGGGGATGCGATGAGGAGGCACCCATCAGTTCACCTGCTGCAGCCGGCGCGGTGCCATCCTCCGGCGCGATGCCGACCGCATCCAAAGGGACCACTCCTGGTCCCCTGCATCACCAAGCACCAGCTCCGCTGGGCTGAATGAGCCCTTTATTGCCCTCCCCTGGGTTAAAAGCAGGTTTTAAAGCACCTCCAGGTCATTTATCCCCGGCCCTGAGCCGGGTTTGGCCCCCACCGCATCCAATAAACCCCTTCCATATGAAACGTCTGGAGTCAAGCGTGGACCCCAGCTTGTTGCAGGGGAAGGGATGGTTCCCCCCCCCTTCCTTGGGAGAGCGAGGAGTTTGCTCCTCATTTTCATAATGAACCATTATGAATTCCCCATGAAACGCTAAAAGGCCCCATGGAAAACCGGCGGATCGTGGCGTGAATGCATCAGGAGAAGGGAGGCAGGGAGGGAAATGATGCTTTTCCTCTTGCTTTTGCGGCTGAATGTGGTGGGATGCAGCTGGAAAGAGGGAATGGGCGGCAGAGGCTGAAGTGGTCCCCGTCCCCCCCCCCCCATATCCTTGGAAAAGCCACAACCGGATGGGAAAAGGGGGTGCTTGGATGGGAAAAGGGGATTCTTGGATGGGAAAAGGGGATGCTTGGATGGGAAAAGGGGATTCTTGGATGGCCGGGTACCACCACCGCCAAAGGGACTCGGGATGCAAAGGGAAGGAATTAACAACCCATACTCGTAGCTCCGCTCCATCTGCAGCTGAAGAAATTCCTGCCTCGTCAAGTCTATTTATTAGTGGGGAATAACACAGGAAGAGGAAGGGGAAGGAGGGGAGGGAGGAAGGTGGGAGGTGATGAAGAGCGTTTCCTCATCATTCCCACTGTCATTTCGCAGCCAGGAAGCTGAAATCACCCTGTTTGGAGCAGGTTACAGCGGGATCAGCCTTGGGGGGGGGTATTAAATACCCTGGATAAAAAGCCTGGAAGGAGGGAATGGATGAGAGCGGGATGGGATGGGATGAGAACGAGGAAGCCCCTTCCCAGCTCTCTTATAGCCCCTGTGGGTACCGGAGGGGTTGGGATGCTCCGGGCACCGGGAATTGCGGCTCCAGCATCTCACCCCTCTCTGTGCTGTGTCCCGCAGACCCTGTTCCAGAGCCCCGACGAGGGCTGGCAGGTTTACACCTCGGCACAAGCCCCCGATGGCAAATGCCTGTGCACGGCCGTGATCCCGGTGCAGGGCTCCTGCTCCCGGGACCTGCGCAGCCACCAGCTCCGGCAGCTCATGGAGAAGGTGAGGCTGAACTCAATGGGGATGGGGATGAGGATGCTGGGGATGGGGATGCTGGGGATGAAGGGATCCCAAAGCTCATCCATGGCCTTGCCATGGGCAGAGGCACCTTCCATTAGAGCAAGGTGCTCCAACCTGGCCAGGAATGGGGCATCGAAACCTTCTCCATTCAACCCATCCCAGTGTCCCAGCACCCTCATAGGGAAGATCCCATCTCCATCTCCCCTCTGGCAGGTTAAAGCCGTTCCCATTGCCCCATCCTTTGTCCAAAGCCCCTCTCCGGGTTTCCTATAGCCCTCTTTAGGCACTGGAAGTCCTATCCTGCTGCTCGCTGCTCCGAGCACCCCATTTGCACCCATTACGGTGTCACCGCAGCGCAGAGCCTTCCCATGGTGCCCTCCCCACACAGACCAAACACGGCTTGGAACCAGCTCCGGGATCACATCCCATGAGCCAAAACGATGCCCAGTGGAAGCCGGGTGGTTTCCCACAGTGGCTCCATGCTCCCGATCTCCTCCTTATGGGCTCTGCTCCTGACAGAGCTCCCTTCATTCCCCACGTTCTCCCACACCACAAACCCCATTAAACCTTTGTTATAAGGCGCTGCACCCCCTCCTCTGGAGCAGCTCCTTTCCACAGCTCCATAAATACCAGCGGGGCCGGCGCTAATAAATAAATCAGTGCTTGAGGAACACGATCACGTCGGTGTCATTTGGAAGCCTGGAAGTAAAATAACCTCGGTTGCTGATGGAATGAAGGAGTGAAAATGCATTGATTGGGGCGGGGGGGGGGGGTGTGTGTGTTTAAAACCCAAATCACAGCAGAAGCAGGAGTAAAACGCACTGATTGATGCTGCAGGGGGAAGGGGCTGCTCCTTTTTGGCCACTGGTGTGGGGAGGATGGGAGCACTGGGATGTTCCTTCCCCATTTGTTAGCAGCAAAGGGCTTAAACAGAGCAAGGGCTTTATCCCCCCATCCCTCGGTGCAGGTGCAGAACATTTCCCAGTCCATGGAAGTGTTGGACCTCCGGACATACCGGGACCTCCAGTACGTCCGCAACACCGAGGCCCTGATGAAGGGCTTGGACTCCAGGCTGAAGGTGGCTGCTGAGAGCCAGAAGAGCCTCAATGCCAAGAGCTTCCAGGTGAGTCCATCCAGCTCCGATGCCTCTCCCATCCCGTGATCCCCAGCTGAGCATCCCTGTGGTGGTCCAGGGCTGAGCATCCCCACGGTGATACTGGGGCTGAGCATCCCTGTGGTGGTCTGGGGCTGAGCATCCCTACAGTGATCCTGGGGCTGAGCATCCCTGTGGTGGTCCAGGGCTGAGCATCCCTGCAGTGATCCCAGGGTTGAGCATCCCTGCAGTGATCCCGGGGCTGAGCATCCCTGTGGTGGTCTGGGGCTGAGCATCCCCGCGGTGATCCTGGGGCTGAGCATCCCTGCGGTGGTGCAGGTCTGAGCATCCCTGCAGTGATCCCGGGGCTGAGCATCCCTGCAGTGATCCTGGGACTGAGCATCCCTGTGGTGGTCTGGGGCTGAGCATCCCCGCGGTGATCCTGGGGCTGAGCATCCCTGCGGTGGTGCAGGTCTGAGCATCCCTGCAGTGATCCCGGGGCTGAGCATCCCTGTGGTGATCCTGGGGCTGAGCATCCCTGTGGTGATCCTGGGGCTGAGCATCCCTGTGGTGATCCTGGGGCTGAGCATCCCTGTGGTGATCCTGGGGCTGAGCATCCCTGCAGTGATCCTGGGGCTGAGCATCCCTGCAGTGATCCTGGGGCTGAGCATCCCTGTGGTGATCCTGGGGCTGAGCATCCCTGTGGTGATCCTGGGACTGAGCATCCCTGCGGTGGTGAAGGTCTGAGCATCCCTGCAGTGATCCCAGACCTGAGCATTCCTGCGGTGGTCCAGGTCTGAGCATCCCTGCAGTGATCCTAGGGCAGAGGTGGCCGATTCCCAGCCCATCTGGCTGCAAACAGACATCTTTAATTCAACATTCCCTGGCAAAGCCGTGATCCCACCAGCGCCCTGCGCCGATCGATGCCGCCTCCGAGTCAATGCTGTCCCCAGAACATCCCATTACCCCCCCTGCCGGGCACTGGGTTATTTTGGGAGCCTCAAGGCTTCATCCTGACAAGTAAAGAGCGTTTCTGTCTCGAGAGCAGCCGGCTCCTGGCACGGGAATGGGCTGGAGGATGCTCAGGTGGACTCCAGGCACTGAGCTTGCAGACGAGACATTGATCCGGTCTGATCACAGCGGGAGGTGCTGAGCCCCGCTCCGGGATGCGATCCCACCGGGACACGGGAATGCTGCCCTGGGAGAATGAAGGGAGAGGAAGGAGGAGAGGGGCTGGCTCGTTCCCAGGAAGCCCCCTGAGCTGTGGGATGCGGAGCGGGACGGGTTTGATGTGGATTTACAGCGTCCTTGAGCAAAGGAGACCTGGGGGAGCGGCTCGGAGCCAGGGCCAGGTCCCTGCTGTGCTTCCCACTGCTGCTTCCCACTGCTGCTTCCCTGCCGTGTTCACGCGGTGCCTGGCACGGGCTGGGTTTATCCACGGCTTCCTGGGGTCCGAACATCCCTGTGGTGATCCCAGAGCTGAGCATCTCTGCAGTGATCCCAGGGCTGAGCATCCCTGTGATGATCCAGGAGCTGAGCATCCCTGTGGTGATCCGGGAGCTGAGCATCCCTGCGGTGATCCCAGAGTTGAGCATCCCTGTGGTGATCCAGGAGCTGAGCATCCCTGTGGTGATCCAGGAGCTGAGCATCCCTGTGGTGATCCCAGGTCTGAGCATCCCTGTGGTGATCTTGGGTCTGAGCATCCCTGTGGTGATCCCAGAGCTGAGCATCCCTGTGGTGATCCCAGGGCTGAGCATCCCTGTGGTGATCTTGGGGCTGAGCATCCCTGTGGTGATCCCAGGGCTGAGCATCCCTGTGGTGATCTTGGGGCTGAGCATCCCTGTGGTGATCCCAGGGCTGAGCATCCCTGTGGTGATCTTGGGGCTGAGCATCCCTGTGGTGATCCCAGAGCTGAGCATCCCTGTGAGATCCCAGAGCTGAGCATCCCTGCAGTGATCCCAGGTCTGAGCATCCCTATGGAGATCCCAGAGCTGAGCATCCCTGCAGTGATCCCAGGGCTGAGCATCCCTATGGAGATCCCAGAGCTGAGCATCCCTATGGTGATCCCAGGTCTGAGCATCCCTGTGGTGATCCCAGGGCTGAGCATCCCTGTGGTGATCTTGGGGCTGAGCATCCCTGTGGTGATCTTGGGGCTGAGCATCCCTGTGGTGATCCCAGAGCTGAGCATCCCTGCAGTGATCCCGGGGCTGAGCATCCCTGTGGTGATCCCAGGGCTGAGCATCCCTATGGAGATCCCAGAGCTGAGCATCCCTGCAGTGATTTTGCCACCCTGGTCCTGACCTAGAGCTCTGTTGCTCCCCCCCCCCCCCCAGCACCAGCACCTTTCCTGCATCCCTCCCGTGCAGAGCATCACTCTGTGACCAGCCACCACGGATGCTGCCGTGCTGGGGATGGACAGAGGGGCACAGCCATGGGGACAGGCACCAGGAGGCTGCAGGAAGGGTTTCACTTGGGGGTGTTTTGTGACCCCTTACGCAGGAGCTCAAGGACAAGATGACGGAGCTGCTGCCCCTGATGCCCGTCCTGGACCAGTACAAGTCGGACACGAGGCTGATCGTGCACCTCAAGGAGGAGGTGAGGAACCTCTCCGGGAGCCTCCTGGCCATCCAGGAGGAGATGGGGGCCTACGACTACGAGGAGCTGCAGCAGCGGGTGCTGATGCTGGAGGCCCGGCTGCACGCCTGCATGCAGAAGCTGGGTACGATCCCCCCCCTTTTTCCCGTGCTCAGGAATCGCCGCCGGTGCCTTTTCCATGAGCATTCCCCATCCTGCTGCCGGTCCCCATCCCCTGAGACTCCTGGGGGTCCATGGGGTGATGGGAGGCATGGTCCCTTCCCTGCTCAAGGACCAGGGGGAACCAGGCAGCATCGGGCTCCGTGGTTCCCATCCCTCACCCCAAACTCATTCCCTGCCCCATTCCAGGCTGCGGGAAGCTGACGGGCGTCAGCAACCCCATCACCATCCGAGCATCCGGATCCCGCTTCGGGTCGTGGATGACGGACACGATGACGCCCAGCGCCGACACCCGGGTGAGAGGCACAGGGCACCCATGGGGATGGGTGGGAAACGGCCCTGCCTGGTGCCCATGAGGGATGCTTGGGGTCCGTGCGCCACGGGGCACAGTCCTTGGGGTCCAGGCACCTTGGTGCGCACACCTGGATGCACACACACACTGATGCACACACATTGCACACTCATTGATGCACACACACACTGATGCACACACACACATTAATGCACACACCTTGATGCACACACACTGATGCACACACATTGCACACTCATTGATGCACACACCTTGATGCACACACATTGCACACTCATTGATGCACACACACACTGATGCACACACATTGCACACTCATTGATGCACACACACACTGATGCACACACATTGCACACTCATTGATGCACACACATTGGTGCACACACATTGATGCACACACATTGATGCACACTCATTGATGCACACACACACACTGATGCACACACATTGCACACACCTTGATGCACACACACTGATGCACACACATTGCACACTCACATTGATGCACACACATTGGTGCACACACACACTAATGCACACACATTGCACACACATTGCACACTCACTGATGCACACACACTAATGCACACACATTGCACACACATTGATGCACCCACATTGCACACACATTGATGCACACACACTGGTGCACACACACTGGTGCACGCACGTTGCACCCACACCGATGCACACACATTGATGCACCCACACCGATGCACCCACATCGATGTGCACATATTACACACAGATTGATGCACACACATTGCACACACTCTGGTGCACACATGTTGCACCCACACCGATGCACCCACATTGATGCACCCACACCGATGCACCCACATCGATGCACACATATTACACACAGATTGATGCACACACATTGCACCCACACTGATGCACCCACATTGATGCACCCACACCGATGCACCCACACCGATGCACCCACATTGATGCACCCACACCGATGCACCCACATCGATGCACACATATTACACACAGATTGATGCACACACGTTGCACCCACACTGATGCACCCACACCGATGCACCCACACCGATGCACCCACACCGATGCACCCACACCGATGCACCCACATCGATGCACACATATTACACACAGATTGATGCACACACGTTGCACCCACACTGATGCACCCACACCGATGCACCCACACCGATGCACCCACACTGATGCACCCACACCGATGCACCCACATCGATGCACACATATTACACACAGATTGATGCACACACGTTGCACCCACACTGATGCACCCACACCGATGCACCCACACCGATGCACCCACACTGATGCACCCACACCGATGCACCCACACTGATGCACCCACATTGATGCACCCACATCGATGCGCACATATTACACACAGATTGATGCACACACGTTGCACCCACACTGATGCACCCACACCGATGCACCCACACCGATGCACACATATTACACACAGATTGATGCACACACGTTGCACCCACATTGATGCACCCACACTGATGCACCCACATTGATGCACCCACATCGATGCACCCACATCGATGCACACATATTACACACAGATTGATGCACACACGTTGCACCCACACTGATGCACCCACACCGATGCACCCACATTGATGCACCCACATTGATGCACCCACATCGATGCACCCACATCGATGCACACATATTACACACAGATTGATGCACACACGTTGCACCCACACTGATGCACCCACACTGATGCACCCACATTGATGCACCCACATCGATGCACCCACATCGATGCACACATATTACACACAGATTGATGCACACACGTTGCACCCACACTGATGCACCCACACCGATGCACCCACACTGATGCACCCACATTGATGCACCCACATCGATGCACCCACACCGATGCACACATATTACACACAGATTGATGCACACACGTTGCACCCACACTGATGCACCCACACTGATGCACCCACATTGATGCACCCACATCGATGCACCCACACCGATGCACACATATTACACACAGATTGATGCACACACGTTGCACCCACACTGATGCACCCACACTGATGCACCCACATTGATGCACCCACATCGATGCGCACACGTCGCTCACGCACTGATGCTCACCCACGGATGCACACGCGTTACACGCACGCCCATGCACACTCCCTGCCACGTGCCTGCACGTGCTGGGCGGGGATGCGTGTGCAAGGGACACGTGGCCACGGCTCCCTCCCCGTGCCCCATCCTGCCCCACAGGTCTGGTACATGGACGGTTACTACAAGGGCCGGCGCGTGCTGGAGTTTCGCACCATGAACGACTTCGTGACGGGGCAGAACTTCGTGCAGCACCTCCTGCCTCACCCTTGGGCCGGCACCGGGCACGTTGTCTACAACGGCTCCCTCTACTACAACAAGTACCAGAGCAACATCGCCGTCAAGTACCACTTCCGCTCCCGCAGCGTGCTGGTGCAGCGCAGCCTGCCCGGCGCCGGCTACAACAACACCTTCCCTTACTCCTGGGGGGGCTTCTCCGACATCGACTTCATGGTGGACGAGAACGGGCTCTGGGCCGTGTACACCACGAACCAGAACGCCGGCAACATCGTGGTGAGCCGCATGGACCCGCAGACGCTGGAGGTGCTGTGGAGCTGGGACACCGGCTACCCGAAGCGCAGCGCCGGCGAGTCCTTCATCATCTGCGGCACGCTCTACGTCACCAACTCCCACCTGGCCGGCGCCAAGATCTACTTTGCTTACTACACAAACACTTCCAGCTACGAGTACACGGATATCCCCTTCCACAACCAGTATTCCCACATATCCATGCTGGACTACAACCCGCGGGAGAGGGTGCTCTACACTTGGAACAACGGCCACCAGGTCATCTACAACGTCACGCTCTTCCACGTCATAAAGACCTCGGGGGAGCTGTGACCCGGTGCCTCCGTCCTCCGTCCCCACCTCTTTGGTTTAAGCCATTCCAGCCTCTTTCCTCCTCTTTTTCCCTCTTTGGTTCTCATGGTTTGGACCATTCCTTTGGCTCCTTTGTGGCGCGTGGGATGCCGTTGTCCCCCGTCGGAGCTGACCTCGGTTGGGTTTTTGGTTCTCTTCGTTTACCTACTTTTAATTTACATCTCGATTTTGGTGGCAAATAAAACCGGTCTCTGATGTTTGATGGGGCTCCTAATGATGGTTTCCCCCCCCCCCATCAATTGCCAGGGGATGCGTGAGGGGATGGAGGAGACGTGGAAGAGATGGGTTGGGAGGGGATAAAGGGATGGAGGCCAGTGGGCTGGAGTTGTCAGAGGGCCTCTGCAGGCAGCATCACCATGGGCATAATAAAGCTTCCAATGGCCCCAGAGAGCTCATGGTGGGGGGACACCAATAGGTCCGGGGGGAGAAGAAGACCCTGGTGCCCCTTCTGCAGGAGGCATGGGGTGGATACTGGGGCTGCAGTGCAAAGGGAGCAGGGAACAGCCATAGGCCTGCCTCTCACCCCTATCCCATCCCCATCCCATCCCATTGCCATCCTTCCCCATCCCATTCTAACCAATCCCATCCCCATTACATTCTATCAAATCCCACCCCATCCCCATCCCCAACCTATCTAATCCCATCCCATCTCCATTTCCATCCTGTCCACCCCATCCCAATTCCCATCCTTATCCCCATCCCCATCCCACCTCCTCCCCAAGGACGATGCCATTGACAGCCCTTGGTCACCTTTCCCTGCATCCCTCAAGCTTGGGTATCCTTAGAGGGGGACCCCTGTGTAGGGCCAGGGATGCAGGGATGCAGCCAGTGCTGCAGTGGAGGCATCTTCAGTCGGTGCCTAGAGCTGAGGTGGGAATAAGCCCCCAACCCAATGTGCTTTCCCTTGGTGCCCCTATTTGGGCTACACCAGAAAGGGGGGGAGCGATAAAACCCCCCATAACCCAGGGTTTTAACGACCTCCCACATGGCGAAACTCTTCTGGAAAGCAGCCTGGGATCACTCATCCTGCAGGCTGGGTTTTTCCACCTCATTGGAATTCTCCTGCAGGCTCAGCCTTAACGGGAGGAGAATTGGTTATTCAGCCCCGATCCCGGCCGGCGATGGAGCTGGAGGGGCTGGGAAGGGAGGAACACCCTGCAGCTCCTTTGGATAGCGCTCAAACGGGGGATCCCAAGTATCCCCTTGTTCCCGATGCTCCGGGGGGGGGGGGGGGGGGATTGTCTGGGGCTCGCCGTTAGGAACTCGCTTCGTCAGGAAAGCATCAGCAAATCCATCCCCTTCCCGGGGCTCCGACGCGGATCCTGCTCACTGCAGAGCCCTGGGGCTGTGTCTGGACTCTCCTCCCAAGGGAAAACCAGCGGGAGCTCCATAATTGAGGCTTAATGATGGCCGGGAAGCGGCGAGCGGTGGGAGCTCCATCCCCATGGCATCCTATGCAATCTCATCCCCATGGCACCCTATGCAACCTCATCCCCAGCGCATCCTATCCAATCCCATCCCCAGCTCCATCCCCATGGGAGCATGTGGCCGGCGGCGCTAAAACAAGCTGCGGAGGGGGGAAAAAGCTGGAATTCCAGCCCTCATCCCCCTGCCCCTCCTTTGGGAATGATGGTGATGGAGGAATGCGGCCAGCAGGAGGCTTTTAGCATCCCCGGCTCCTCCTCGGGGCAGGGAGCGGGGCATGGCTCTGGTGGTAGATACCTGCTCTGGCCCATTCAATCAAATGGATCAAAACCCAATCTAGAATATAGCCAATATAGAATATAGAGAAATAGTACCCATAATATGTACATATTAGTGAGGATCTTTAGTAGTCTTGTCTATAATAGATACATAGAGAGAAATCTCATCTAGAATGTAGATACATTAACTAGAATGTGGATAAATCTTAGCTAAACTCATCTATAATATATATTAGCTAGAACATCTTGCCTAAACTCATCTATAATGTATATCAGCCAGAACATATAGAAATCTTGTCTGTAATATATATACATATATATACAATAGATATACATATATAGAAACCTCACCTAGAACACAGATTTATTAGCTAGATTATGAAGGAATTTAATGCATATTATGTGCATATGAACTAGAACGGATGGAAATCTTGTCTAAAAGAGATACATATCAGCTGGAACAGGGAGAAATCTTGACTAAAATATATACTTATTAGCTAGAATATGTTAGATGTGATTAATGCAACGTAATGCAATATAATATAATGCAATACAGTTAATAGAATAGGTATAAAATACATGCGTGGGGCATACACAGGTTCGTGCCCTATATCCTACAGCTATACACACCCAGTGAAGTGCTGCACCAAATAATGGGCATCCCCAAACCCTCCTTTCCCCGTCCCTGGAGCTGAGATTCCCACTTCATCACCTCCTATGGGACCCCCCCATAAAGGGGGATGGTTTTGGGGGGGTTAATACCCCGCTTTATCCCAGTGTCTCACCCCAGGATAAAAGGGAACGTGTGCAGGAGAGGGGTTATCCATGAGATCCCACAGGCATCCAGAGGGGATCCCGGTTGGATCGCGCCTCCCCCAGCCCCGTGCCGCTCCAGCTCTTTCTTTATGGCCCCATTCGGATCATTGCAGCCATCGTGATTCCCTAGGGAAACCCATCTCCCACGGGAAGCTCCCGGCCAGCGCAAACCCCACTGCAGCAGAGGGGATGGGGCTGAGCTGGGCTGCTTTTCCCTCCTCCCTTTTGGGAATGCTTGAGAAGGATGCCCGAAAGAGGCTCCAGGACCTCGGGTTTAACACAGGGGACAGCGGCAGGGATGCGGACGGCAAAGCCACCCCCAACCTATGGAAACCCCATTTCCCTTCATCCTTAATGAATTGGCTCCCGCTAATGAAGAGCATCCCATCGCTGTGACATTCCAGCGCCCAGCCCAGCCCCGCAGCCCTTGGTCGGGTGTTAAACGGATCAATAACGGATGCTCACCGCTAACGAACCCATTGAAACCGGAGATTTTCGGGTTAGTTTTCAATTCCCAGCTCCTTTTTGTGCTCCCAGCCAAGCCCTCAGCGCATCCTGGGGGCAGAATGGAACTCAGAGCATCGGAGTCCCTCCTTTTCATTAGCAAACGAGGTGCTTTATTACTTATCTGCTTACTGAGAAGAGCAAAATCCGAGTCCCCCCCTATGAAACCCCACTGTGAATCCCATGCGAACTTCCCAGGGTTAAGTTTATTAAGAGGGATCCATTTGCAATGCACGCAGATGGAATCTGTGCTGTCAACTCGTTTTCCAGCCCAGCCATGAGCACGGAGGGGGGATTGATTCTCTTTTATGGCGCAGTTAACAGAGGCTCATCCGTCGCACAGGGGTAAAAGAGATGAAAGATGGATATGAGACAGGAGGGGGGGGGGGGGTAAAGCCCCCGGTGATGGGATTGGGATGCTCAAAGCACCATAGGGATGAACCCAACCGGGATGCTCAAGGATAACACCGGCGGATGCAGCCGGGATGCTCAGTGAGGAGCATCCCTCCTAAACCACCCCATTCCCGAGCAGCTCCAGGACCCGTTATTCCTGTTATTCCAATGAGTTTATTGAAACGAGGCTGATTTAAGTCTGAATGAGCTGGGATGCTCTTGCCTCCTCCCTTTTGGGGGGGGAAGCACATGGGGGATGCAGGAGAAGCTTGGGACGAGAAAGGAAAAGGGAATAATGAGACCAATGGGCTTGAAAAAAGGGGAATAACGAGCCAAAGGGGGGTTAAAGCCAGGGAATAACAAGACAAATGGGATTTAATGGGCATAATGGGATCTAATTTGTTTGCAAGAGCCGCCTCGCTCCTGAGCCAGGGAATTGGCAGCGTGCGGAGGAGCCGATGTCTCGGCAGCTTTATGGATCCCCCCTGACACCCGGCCCTCATTAAATCCACCCGGAGATAGCACGGGAATGAAAGTGTCAGGATAACGGATGCTGGCGCCGGCTCCGGCCGGGATTGATGTGCTGGAGCAGGGCCTTATCCCTCCTCATCCCACCTCGGAGGGAAGAGAGGGACCCCCCCCCCCAGCTCCCATCTCCATCAGTGCAGAGCAGCCTCAGCCCATCAGTTATGGTTTAATCCATGGTGGAATCATTCTTCCAGCTCCTGCGTGGGGCTGGCAAAGGAGCAAACCCCAACTCTTCTCTCTTCTCTTCCCTTCCCTTCTCTCTTCTCTTCCCTTTCTACTTTCCCCTTTTCCCTTCTTTTCCCCTTTTCCCTTCCCTCTTTTTCCCTTTTCCCTTCCCTTTTCTCTTTTCTCTTTTTCCTTTTTCCCTTCCCTTTTCCCTTCTTTCTTTTCCCCTTTTCCCTTCCCTCTTTTTCCCTTTTCCCTTCCCTTTTCTCTTTTCCCTTCCCTCTTTTTCCCTTTTCCCTTCCCTTTTCTCTTTTCTCTTTTTCCTTTTTCCCTTCCCTTTTCCCTTCTTTCTTTTCCCCTTTTCCCTTCCCTCTTTTTCCCTTTTCCCTTCCCTTTTCTCTTTTCTCTTTTCCCCTTTCCCCTTATTTCTTTCCCCCTCTTTTTCCCTTTTCCCTTTTTTCTTTTCCCCTTTTCCCTTCTCTCTTTTCCCCTTTTCCCTTTCCTTTTCCCTTCTCTCTTTTCCCCTTTTCCCTTTCCTTTTCCCTTCTTTCTTTTCCCCTTTTCCCTTCTCTCTTTTCCCCCTTTCCCTTCCCTTTTCCCTTCTTTCTTTTCCCCTTTTCCCTTCCCTTCCCTTTTCCCTTCTCTCTTTCCCCTTTTCCCTTCCCTTTTCCCTTTTTTCTTTTCCCCTTTTCCCTTCCCATCCCTTTTCCCATCTCTCTTTTCCCCTTTTCCTTTCTCTCTTTCCCATTTTCCCATCTCTCTTTTCCCATTTTCCCTTCTCTCTTTCCCCCTTCCCTTTTCCATTCCCTCTTTCCCCTTTTCCCTCTCCTTCCCTCACCAGACCCCAGCTCCTCCCAATCACCCCAGCCCCTCCCATCCCACCCCAGCTGGAGCAGGACGAGCCTATATCAGGAGCTCTTCCAGCATCACCTGCCCGGGGTTGCTCCACGCCTCAGGATGCAGCCCGACAGCAGCAGCAGCTCTCGCCCCTTCAAGCAGAGGCGAAGCCTTGGTGCGTCCCTGGGCCAGGGGGATCCGCAGGGACACAGGGACGGGCCCTGCTCACTTCCCCCTTTTCCCTTCCCCAGCCTCCAGGATGCAGGAAGCGGCCGAGATCCGGCTGAAATATCCCAACAAGATCCCGGTGAGGCCTCGTCCCCCTCCCTCTGTGCCCTCCAAAGCAGGGGGAGCCCCTGCTAAAGGCTCCGGGGGCTCCATTCTGCCCCCCCCCAGCATCTCCTCCCTGCTGCAGGTGGTTGTGGAGCGCTACCACAAGGAGAAGACGCTGCCCCCCTTGACCAGGACCAAGTATTTGGTGGCTCAGGACCTGCCCCTGTCCCAGTTGGTGGTCACCCTGCGGTGAGTGGGGGTCCCAGTACAAGGACGGGGGGGGTTCACAGCCTTGGGTCAGTGCAAAAGCCCAGTCTAGGTCCTAGGAAGCAGCTTGGAATGGCAGCTCCTTTGGCTGCTCCGCTGAGCAAGGCTTTAGTGGGTGTTCAAGCTTAGCCCAATGCAATGAAGCCTTTGCAATGGGCATCGCCAGCAGCGGTCCCTACCCTTGCTAGGATGAGGGGTGACAATTGGCTCTCCAAGCCTGTTGATGGGTGGCACCAGAGGGGCACGATGCTGGAGCCAGGTTCCATTGGGAGGAGCCATTCAAAACCAGAGCTGCAGCTGCATCCCCATGGATGGAGCCTCCCCTGAAGCGTGGTCCCATTGGCTTCTCCCAATGGGATCAGAAGCCATTCAACACCAGAGCTGCAGCTGCATCCCCATGGATGGAGCCTCCCCTGAAGCTTGATCCCATTGGGAGAAACCAAAGGGACCAGAAGCCATTCAACACCAGAGCTGCAGCTGCATCCCCATGGATAATGCCTGGTGCTGGGCAATGCTCACCCACACTTTGCCTTCCCCTTCATCCCTGCAGGACCCGGCTCTCCCTGGCCTCATCCCAGACCTTCTACCTGCTGGTGAACAACAAGGGGCTGCCCAACATGTCCATCACCATGCAGGAGCTCTACCAGGACAACCGGGATGAGGACGGCTTCCTCTACCTGACCTATGCCTCCCAGGAGATGTTTGGGAGCTCTTCCTCCATCCATCCATGGGCCAAGCCCATGTCCTTTGGGATGCTCCTCCCAGGCCCCTGATGCTGGTGAGGTTGGGGATGTATCCCCCTAAACTCAGCTTAAAACCAATGGGGAGCCTTGGGTTGCAGCTGCACCAAGCTCACCTTTGCGATGGCCTTAAACCCCGCTCGCTCCCTCCTTTCTCTTCTGCCTTGAGCTGCCAGATGATGCTCCCAGCGTGGCAGAGGATGGGGTTGGTTTCCTTGGATCCACTGGGAGGTGATTCCTCAAACAGGGCTTTGGGAGCTCGGGCTCCTCCTAAGCGCATCCCCCTCATGGGACCGGGGTTGGGGGGCTCCATGGGGCTGGGTTTAAGCTGCAGGCGGTCTGAGATGGGGAATAAAGAGACCTCAGCTGGTGCCATGGGGTGAAACCAGCCTTAAGTGTTGGGGGGGGGACACACCGGGATGTGAGAGCAAAGCAGGGAAAGGGGGAAAGGGCTTTGCTCCCCCCATTGCAAAAGGATGGGGGGGGGGGGGGGGAGAGCAGGACCCCATCTCCCTCCTGTGTGCAGAATGGGGGGGATTGGCCCCTGTTTCCCCCCCATCCATCACCCCAAGGAGCGGGCACGGATGCGGCGCTGAGCTCAGGCTGAGTCAGACCCAGGCGCTTCCTGCCTGTGATGCTGCAAAAACGCCTCTTCGGCGCCCGAAGGCTTCCCTGTGAAGTGCAGCGTCACCACGGGCAGCGATTTCAGGCACGTTTCCCCTTCCCGCTGCTCATAAAGAAGCCCTAAAATGAGCTGGAACTGGGGCTTTGATGGGCTTCGATGAGGGGTGTCCCCCCCCCTCGCCTCCACGTAACAAGGATGCTGCAATCCTCATCCCTGCATGGCTGCACCCCCCCCCCCCCCAAACTGCAGCAGGAGCCTTTGGGTACCAAAGGGGGGTAAGGGGAGCCTGGTTGGGCATCTCTGCATCCCCCTAAGTGAGCATCATCACCCATCGGGCACCATGAGGGTCCTGGAGCCAACCCCACGCAGCCCCAGGGCTCCATTGGGGAAGCAGGATGGTGTTTGGGCTGGGAACAGCTTGGGAATGACTCACCTTCCCTAGCAGGCAATTAGCACCAGCTTTGCAGCTCCAGAGCTGTCCTGCCTCTCAGCAGGCTGAGGTGAGAGCCAGATCCGAAGGGAGGATGGAAATAAACCGCCAGCGCAGGGTGGATCCGAACCACAGCTTCGGGATCCCCATGGGATGAGCCAAGCCCGGAGCCAGCAGCACCATGGATCCCAGCAGCCGCCAGGGAGGATAAAGGTCCCCAAGCCCCAGCCAAGCCCCATTGGTGGCGTCCAAGAGCATCCATCTGTGGAGCTATGGGTTGAGGCCTTCCAGGAATGCAGGGCTGTCATTTCTATGTGGTTTATTGGGTTGAGGTGGGATTTGGGATGGGGGGGAGGCATCTTTTGGGGTTATTTCACTGCTGGGAGGTGAGGAACAAAGCCCTGGCATAGGGAGGTTCCAAATGGCTCCGTTAACGCTGCTGCTGATCCCATTCCTGCTGTTGGGAGCCAAGGAAACCCAGGAAAAGCAGCTAAAAAGATGCTCTTCCCATCTGGAATGCCAGGCAGGGGAATGGGGCAGTGAAGGGGGATTCTGAGGGTACCAAAGCCGGAGCCATGGGGATGGGGACACGGAGCAAACCCAGCGGAGAGGAGCTGGAAGTGGGTTGGGAACAAGGCGCTTGAGGAAGCTGGAAGAGGAGAGATTGGGATGGGAGCTTTGGGAATGCCCTGGGAATTCCAAGGAGCTCGGCACAATGAATGAGCACAAAGGATGCTGCCCCCCTTCACCAGGCAAAGCAGGCAGGGAAGGGGGTTCTCCACCACCCAGCCATGGGGAGGGGCTGCCTAAGGAGGAATGGGCCACGATTCCCAAACTTGGGATCCCAAACCTGGTGCCTTCTCCTCCCAAGGCACCTCTTTTCTCCACCCCTGCCACGGGAGCAACGTGGTCTGGGTGATGCTCCTGCTCCTTGCACTGGTCCCTTCCAACCCAAGCCATCGGATGAGTCTAAGGTAAAAGAGGGCCAAGAGGAGATGCGAGGAAGCAGAAGCCTCCTAAGCAAGGTTACTCTCCATAGGGTGATGGGATGGGTTGGAAGAGACCTTGAGGACCATCCAGTCCCAACGCCCTCATCCTGGGGCCCCAAATCCAACTCTATTTGAGCTGCTGGATCCATAGGGAAGGAAGCTCGGGATGTCTCCATCCCATCCGCACCTTCAGCGTGGTCCATACGAGCACATCAGGGCCCAGAGCCAAGGAGCCCGGATTGAAACCAGGCCCTTGGCACTGCTGGGCACCCTTCAGCTCCCATTGAGGCGAAGCCAGCCGACCCAAACCCCCTCCCATCCTGATGGAGCCGGCGGCTCATTCCGCATGAGCAGCGCATTCCCTGGAAGCAATGGAAGCCCCTCGGGTCATTAGGATGGAAATGCATTCGGCAGCGGGATGCTGGCTCCATTAAAGCCTCCCATTACAATGGGGATGATTTCTTCCCTCCTGATGAATAGGCTGCCATAAATAGGCTCTGATTAATTGCGGCGGCACTCGGGAGCGCAGCACCGGCTGCTATGGATCGGGATAATGGTCATCAGCTGCCTTGGAGAGCCCTGGCGCTGCTGTGGAGCCAGGTGGTGGCTCAAGTCCCTGCAGCAGGCAGCTCCTTCCAGCCGGTGGGAAGCAGGCATGGATGGAGCATCCCCATGGGAAGCACGGGGTTAGAATCGCTCACGGGCATGGAACGGGTTGGGATGTGAAGGGATCCCGAAGCTCATCCAGCTCCAAGCGTGGCACCTTCCACTGGAGCAGCTTGCTCCAACCTGGCCTTGAACAGGGATGGGGCATCCAAACCTCTTCCTTTCAACCCATCCCAGTGTCCCAGCACCCTCACAGGGAAGATCCCATCTCCCCTCGGGCAGGTTAAAGCCATTCCCATTGTCCTGTCCCTGCATCCCTTGTCCAAAGCCCCTCTCCAAGTCTCTTGTAGCCCCTTTAGGCACTGGAGCTGCTCTAAGGCACGGATCCCCTCGAGCATCCCATCCTCCTGATGCCCAAGGGCTGCAAGCAAATCCCCCTGCTCCCCTTGCTGGAGCTGCACAGAATCTCTTCTTATGGGCATGGAGTCCATGGAATTCCATTTATCCCAAGGCCAGCTTGGAGCAACCTGGGCTAGGGGAAGGTGTCCCTGCCTGTGGAATGGGATTGGAACTGGATGGGTTTTAAGGTCCCTTCCAACCCAAACCATTCCAGGAGCCTATGTAATAAAGAGATGTGTATATGCGTGTATATAGACACACATCTATGATATATATACACATCTATGTGTTATATATGTGTACGTATATACATCTAGATACCCCCCAAAGCCGATGAGCCCCCCCCAAGTGCACACAGGTCCCTGCAGGTCCCCTCAGCTCTCCACAGCAGCAGCCGCAGCAGCCGCAGGGATGCTCGGGGAGTTGTCATGGAAACCCTGGAGCCCTGGGATGCAGCTGAGCATCAGGGAGGGCAAGGACCGGAGCCGGATGCTGCAGGTGAAGGCAGCGCCCTGCCAGGCTGTGCCGGGGTGGGAACAGCATCCTTCTGGTCCCTTTTCCAGCCTTGGGA
This sequence comes from Pezoporus wallicus, assembly GCF_028554395.1. Classification (NCBI taxonomy): domain Eukaryota; kingdom Metazoa; phylum Chordata; class Aves; order Psittaciformes; family Psittacidae; genus Pezoporus; species Pezoporus wallicus. Next base: position 14,084 of record NW_026641338.1, on the reverse strand, counting down.
AAGCTGCTCCTCATCCATCCCTTTATCCAAGCCCTGCTTGGTAAGGAAGGGGGGGAGAAGGGTCCCTTCCAACCCAACCCTATAACAAGATCCCATGGTTTCACACTAGGCTGGAGCCATCCCCACCCTCCCTCCCACTATAAAACCCCACAAACATCCTTCCCAATGTGTTCTCCCAATGGATTTGGAGCTGTCTGACGACTGAATGGGCCAGCTGAAAGCCTTGGCACAGGGATAAGGCTCCGGCTCTCCGCAGCTCCCATCATCTGGAACGTGCAGAGCAAACGGGCCTTACCCATTCCAAAGGGGAAAAGAAGGCAGCATCCCACCTGGAACAAAAAGGGCTGGAAGCTGGAAGCTTCCCCATCTCTTCCCATGCAGCAGAGGGGAAGAGCAGCTCCTTGGCTGGGTACCTGCATCCCAGGGCTGAGCCCTGCTGCTGCTTCGCCTGCCCCGGGCTGGCTCTTTTCCAGCTGGGAATTTGGAGCAGGTCCCAGCAGGGCCAGGGAGCAGCAGAGCCCAGCTGGTGCCTGGGCCCAGCATCCGCTTGGGATGCTTGGGACTCCGGGATCTGCTCCATAGGGAGCATGGGAGGGACCGGAGCCATAGGGCAAGGGGTGATGGGTTTAAACTGAAACAGGGGAGGTGTGGGCTGGGGATAAGGAAGTTCTTCCCTAGGAGGCTGGTGGCACATTAGGATCTATGGGGGTCCTGCACCCCCAAACCGAGGCTCTCCGGGGTCCTGCACCCCTACATGAGGATCTATGGGGGTCCTGCAACCCCAAAACGGGGCTCTTCGGGGTCCTGCACCCCTCCATTAGGGTCCTATGGGGATCCTGCACCCCTCCATTAGGATCTATAGGGTCCTGCCCCCCTCCATTAGGATCTATGGGGGTCCTGCACCCCTAGATTAGGATCTATGGGGTTCCTTCACCCCCAAATTGGGGGTCCCGGGGGTCCTGCAACCCCACTTTAGGATCTATGGGGTTCCTGCACCCCTACATTAGGATCTATGGGAGAAAGTGGGGAATTTGGGGGGAAAGGAAAAATTAGGGAGAAAAGTGGGAAATTGGGGGAGAAAAGTGGGAAATTGGGGGGAAAGGAAAAATTAGGGAGAAAAGTAGGAAATTGGGGGATAAAAGTGGGAAATTTGGGGGGAAGAAAAAATTAGGGAGAAAAGTGGGAAGTTTTGGGAGAAAAGTGGGAAATTGGGGGAGAAAAGTGGGAAATTTGGGGGGGGAAGGAAAAATTAGGGAGAAAAGTGGGAAGTTTTGGGAGAAAAGTGGGAAATGGGGGGGGGAATGGGAAATCTGGGGGGCAAGTGGGAAACAGAAGGCAGGAGCTCTCACAGAGCATCCCTAAAGCCTCCAGGCGAATCTCAGCCCCGCACTGCGCGGCTGCAGCAGCCCAGCCCCTCTCCAGCCAGGCCAAGGCAGGGAATGCTGCCTCTTCCTTAAGCCGGGAATGCCTCGGTGTAACGAGCAGAAAAGCTCCTTAGAGCCGAGCTAAAGGCTCCAGCCTCGTCCTTGGAAGCCGAGCGGGAAGGAAACGCCAGGAGAAGGAGGGCCGGGGGGGGGGGACCCGCATCAAACGGGATGCGGGTGATGCTCAGATTAAGGCTGTGTTTGCACAAGGATCGGACCCTGGGCAGATGCCCCGCTGCGAGAGAGGCAGAGGCACAAAATGGCCCTGCAGGGAGCATTTTTTGGGGGGGGGGGGGGGGGGGCTGGGAGATGCGGCGGCTCCGCTGGGTACCACAGCTCAAGAGCTACATCTAGAGGCGCAAGAGCATCCTCAGAGCAGCGAGCAAGAGCATCTTCCTGAGGACATCGCTCCATTAACAACAGGCAGCGGGGACGGCCCCAGCTCATGGCAAAGCATGGATGGGGGGGGTGTCGATCCCATTGGAAAGCGCCTCAGAACGTGTCCGAGCTCCCCCCCCCAAACCCTTCTGCACTCTCAGGGTGATACCAGGGTTTGATGCCAAAAGAAAGGGAGCAGGCAGTGGAAAAGGAGGGATCAGCTGGGAAACTTCGCAGGGATGCTCGTGGAATTGAAGTGACATGAGGAGAGGCGGAGGCCAAGACGGGGATGTACAAATGGGATGGGGAGAAGGAGCTGAAGGAGCAAGGGATGCAGTAACGGGGATGAGATGGAGCCCCCTCCCCTAAAAACGGCATTCCCAGCGGAGACCCCCAGAGCACATCCATGGGCAAGGGGTTGGGAGTGAAGGGAAAGAGAGCCCACAGTGCTCATGAGGCACGGATGGGACGCAGGGGTCCTGACCTGGTCCCACTGCTTTGGTTCATGGAGACCCTGAGGCTGTAAATTCAACCACACAACTCCAGCTCCTCCATGCGGTCCACGACCAGCTCCTGATCCCCAGGGATGCAACAGCCTCTTCCTCGGGCTCTGGAGAGGAACCAGGAGCAATCCCTTCAATGATCCTTCTGGAGAAGCGAAGGCTTCCAAGAGGATACGGTCAGAGGCAGTCAGCATCAGTGTCACCGCCCCAGTGATGGAGTCCAAGGCTTGACACGTGCTTGAGTCCAGAGCCAGGGCTTCCTGCGGGAATGGGGTCGTGCTGCTCCGGGATTCCCCAGAGCACAGGGAAGGGACCTGGCTCCAGGCCATGGTGAAACACCCAAGTCAGGTTCTGGCATCACAGATGCCACGCATCAGAGATGACAGAGGGGCTGCCACCGCGTCCCCCTTCAACCCATGCCAGTGTCCCACCACCCTCACAGGGAAGAGCCTAACATCCCATCTCCACCTCCCCTCTGGCAGGTTAAAGCCATTCCCCTTATCCTGTCCCTCCATCCCTCATCCCAAGCCCCTCTCCAGGTTTCCTGCAGCCCCTTCAGGCACTGGAGCTGCTCTCAGGTCTCCCCTTCAGGACCCTTCTCTTCTCCAGGCTGCCCCAGCCCAGCTCTCTCAGCCTGGCTCCAGAGCAGGGATGCTCCAGCCCTCGCTGCATCTCCATGGCCTCGTTCCAGCAGCTCCACATCCCTCTGGGTGCTGTTCCCCCCAGCGCTGGATGCAAACAGAGCCCAACACCAGAAGGGAACAGAGAACATTAAAGCTTCCATCCCTGCTGTAAGATTAAACCCCCTCAACCCCAGACAGCAAGAGCAAAGCGAGGGCACACTGCAGAGGTTCTGGCTTGCTCTAATAGAAGCAACAAGACCTCTGCAGGCGAAGGGGGGAAGAAATAATCAATACCAGAGCTCTTCACACGGTTAATTGGAGAGGGCTTTATTCGCTGCTGAAGAGAACTGGGACTATACAGCTGGTTTGCACTGGACCGAAGCTGGGATTTGATTTCATTCCATGTCTCCGCGTTGATGGCGCGAACCAGAAGCGATGCAATGGGGAAAGTGGATAAAGGACGACTTCACAGCGTTCAAACCACACGTGGATGGAGAGGAGCTCGAGGGGAAAGGAGAACAGCCTCCAAGCTACAACAGCAAATCCACACCACGGCGCCGAAAGGGGAAGCGCGCAGCAGCCGATGGAGCGCTCCTCAGCTCGGGCTGGCTACGGAGCCTCCTGCCGTGGCAACCACTGGCCTTTGAGCCTCTCGTTTGCCGTTCAGAACCAAAAGGCAGCTTCAAGTTTTGAGAGTCAAAGCAATGGCAGGAGAAGGGGAGAAGAGCCGGTGCCACGGCGCGATGGGCCGGAGGGACCACCACCGAGGGACGGGCGTCCCCATGCTAAGGGCAGGGGGGGAGATCTCGCACTCAATTTACAGATGGCTTTAGTCAATCAGTTGTACAAACCCAAGCGAGCGGGGCTGCCCAGCAAATCCCCATCCTCGGGGTTCAAAGGAGCTGGCCCACACGTGCAGAGAGAGGGTTGGATGGGGAGCTCCTTCCGTCGCAGCACCACCGGTCAGGAGTCGGCATCGGCGCGGATGCGGGATGCCGTTAGCACGGACACCTCCTCGGCGTCGGGAGCCACGGCAGGGGGGACCTCAAGCAGCTGTGGCACGCCAGGAACGCTGGCTCTAACGTTCTGCTTCGGAAAGATGCTGCTGTCTTGATTCTGCTGGTGTTCTCAGCCTTGGCTAAACCATGCAGGGGAAACCCACCGTGTCCGGTGCCACAGACGAGACCGAGATATGAAATGAGCTTGGTTATTCGTTGAAGTGGAGATGAAGTTCCTTTGGGAGAGAGCGCAGGGTTGGAGGCGGTGATGCCCTCGGTGGGGTTTTGCCCCCCCCTCCTTCCCCTTGCCCTTGGCCTGCCTCCGGGCCCAAGGCACTTCACTCCGTGCGCAGGATGATGTGGATCCCTGACTCTGTGAACACGGGGCCGCTCATCTCGCCGGCCCGCAGCGCAAAGGAGGCGTCTTCAAAAGGCTTCTGCATCTGACCTGCGGGGAGCAGACACCACAAAGCTCAGCGAAGAGCAGGGCAGCAAGCCTCAGAACAGAGCCAGCTCCCAAAGAACCAAGTCAGTGCTGAACAACCTGGTGTTTGCTTGTGGCTGCTCCCCAAAGAGGCTTCAAACCCACGGGGCTCTGCAGGCATCCCTGCAGCAAAGGGGGGATGCTCAGAGCTGCGGACCCAAAAGGCTGCTCAGGAGCTGTGCTGCAGCCTCACGGGCAACAAGAGGAGGTTCCAGTCTCCTGTGTCCTCCAGGTACTGGTTATGGGGGGGGGGGAAAGGCTCTGGTGTGCCTTACTGGCTGCACTCAATAACTCACAAGGCACACAGAGACACCAACCAGCCTGACCTAGATAAGAACTGGGTTTAAGGCTCCTGTCTCCCAGGTCACTGAGTTTCAGCAGCTTCAGGGAAGCCAGAGATGCTCAGATTCAGGGGGCAGTGGGGAGAATCCCAGAATGCTTGAGGTGGGAAGGGACCCTCAAGCTCACCCCGTTCCAACCCCCTGCCATGGGCAAGGATACCTTCCACTGGAGCAGCTTGCTCCAAGCCCCGTCCTTGAACACTGCCAGGGATGGGGCATCCAAACCTTCTCCATTCAACCCATCCCAGTGTCCCAGCACCCTCACGGGGAAGAGCTTCTGCCTAAGAGCTCATCTCAGTCTCCCCTCTGGCAGGTTAAAGCCATTCCCCCTTGTCCTGTCCCTACAGGCCCTTGTCTAAAGCCCCTCTCCAGGTTTCTTGCAGCCCCTTTAGGAACTAAAGCTTCCCAACCTTTTCCAAGCCCCCCACATCTATCCCAGCAGCACCTCCAGAAGGGATGTTTTACTTCCTCCATCCAGCCACATCCCCTTTCTCTAGCAAGGCAGACAGAGGATGCTCTATTCCTCCCTTTCAGGGTGTTTTCCCCCTTCCATAGTGGTTTGTTACCAAACTGACTCGATGCACGTGGCTCCCCAGCATTGCCCTTCTCCTATTGCAGTGCTTAGGAGAGGCTGCCAGGCTGCAGTTACAAAGCCAGCATCAGTCACTGGCACCTGCCTTTGGGGGTTCTTTTCCACTAGGAGCTGTAATCTTGACTTCAGCTGAGGCAGGAGCCTCCCTGCTCCATGGCCACGCTCCTCCTCGAGCTCACTTAATAGGAAGGGCTTCAAGAAGACAAATGGAAAGGGTTTAATAACTTCACCTCTGCAGGAACCAGTGCTCCACGTGCTAACCCATTACATCTGCAGCCCACTTGAGTGAAGGAAGCAGGGTGCAGGGAGGGGGATGGAATGCCAGGGCCAGGCTTGGGCCACCACACGTGGTTCCAATGCCATCTAGTGGAACGTGGCTCTTGGAACGTTCCTGTTTTGGTGCAGGCGTTAAAGCAGCACCACTAAAAACCCTCTTTGGGTCCATCTCTAAAGAGCACAAAGAGCTGAGGTGCCACTGAGCCCAACCCTGCAGACACAGCACCCTGGCCTTGGTGCTTTGCTCCATACAGAGCCATAACACAGCACCGGTTACTCCGCTGTGAAGGGATGTGGTGGAGGAAGCGACTGCTGCAGAATGGCACCCTAAAGGGAACAGTGATGAGAAAGAGTGGTTTTGCTGGGGGAAACCCACCCAAGACCCAGTTCCATGGGATCCTAAAATGGTTTGGGTTGAAGGGACCTTAAAGCTCCTCCAGTTCCAACCCCCTGCCACGGACAGGGACACCTTCCACTAGCCCAGCTTGCTCCAAGCCCCATCCGACCTTGAACACCTCCAGGGATGTGGCTCTTCCTGTGGGGTTGCTGCAAGTCCCTATGAGTTCTGTCACCTTCTCTCCTTTGGCAAGAGCCTTTCCTCGCCCTCTTCTCATGACACATGCATGGGCACCCTGGCTCTAAACAGCTTTTTGGGGGTGTTCTTTGAACGCTGCAGCTGTCCTCATGCTGGCAGGGCTTTCCTTTCCTCCTAGTGCAAACGCAGAGAGCAGGGGGAAGATGAAGCAAAGCGAGAGGCCCTGTTGCACTTCCCCAGCCCAAAGCTGATTCCTCCCACCCGGGCACATCCCCTTAACTGGCCAAGCAGCCCCAAGGTTTGGCTTCTTGCTCCCTCCCTGTGCTGGTGCACGGGAGCTGTTGTCTCATCGAAGAGGAGGATGCCAAAGCATCCCTCAGCAACTCAGTCCCTGCTTCCTTCTTCATGGCTCATTAGGCAGTGGCTTTCCACTGAGTGCAGCTGGAGAATCCCTTTTGGGGGGGGGGGGGGGGGGGGAAGCCCTTTGGTGACGGGTGCTCACACAACATCGCCTCCCTGCCGAGGATAATCCTCTGCTTGCATTCCTAATAGGTTTAACTTCCAGGCATCCAGCTGCAACTCCTGCTCAGCACGCTGCCTTAGCACAGAAATCCCATTTCCCACTTGTATTCAACCCACCCCCTGCCAAGCAGACGGGCACGGAGCCTGTGATCCCACCGGGACATTCCCATTCCTACCTCTCCCAAACACCCCCAGGTCTCCTCCTGCTTTGGCCGAGCTGCAGTCGCTGAACTGGGAAGCGAGAGACTCGAAATCCTCTTCTCCCGATTTTATCTTCTGGATGTAGCCTGGGAAAAGAGGGAATCGTTCAGGGATTCAAGGAGAAAAACCAGCCCAAACCTCCCCCCCCACCACCCACCCTTGGAGCTCTCCATCCCACTGCAAGAAGGGCCCAGAGCATCGTGGCAATCCATGGGGCAGAGCTTCCCGACCTCCTAAACCAAGGCAGAGCCACAAGGAAGCATTCCCAAACCCCCCAAAAGCACTCGCCTCCCCTTTGCTTTCCAAGCACATTCCCTTCTTTTGCATCATTCCCAGATCCTATTAAAGCAAGCAGCTGGTCCTGCCTGCTGCTGGCCCTGAAGCATGGGATTTGCTCAGCCTGGAGAAGAGAAGCTGCACAGAGACCTCAGAGCAGCTTCCAGTGTCTGAAGGGGGCCTATAGGGATGCTGGGGAGGGACTCTTCATTAGGGACTGCAGTGACAGGACAAGGGGTAACGGGTTCAAACTGAAACAGGGGAGTTTAGATTGGATCTAAGGAGAAAATTCTTTCCTGTGAGGGTGCTGAGGCACTGGAATGGGTTGCCCAAGGAGATTGTGAATGCTCCATCCCTGGTGGTGTTCAAGACAGAGCCTTGGGTGCCATGGTTTAGTGTGAGGTGACCCTGCCCATGGCAGGGGGGTTGGAACTGGATGATCTTAAGGTCCTTTCCAACCCTAACAATTCCATTCCTGATGGGGCTGGGGACGAGATGAGCTCTGGATTTCAGAGCTCACCTCCATAGGAGACCAAGCACAAAGAACCCCCAAGGAGTGAACTGTCAGGACAGCTCTTTAAAAGGGCAGTGAAGAACCATCTGTCACCAGAGCCCTGCCTCCCTGCTCCCAATCTGGCCCACTGGAGCCACCCCTGGGCTAGCTTGGAACAAGGAACCCTTGGGGGTACACCACATTTTCCAGCCAACAGCTTGATAAGGTGCTCGTGGAGTTCCTCATTATGGGAATTACACTGGAGAGGAGCACAGCACAAGGAACGCTGCTCCATCCCTTACCCCCAGTCGTGGAGGCTCGAGCCCACACTGAATCCTGTGCAGCTGCATGCACTCCCCCCAGCTCCTTCGGGAAAAGGAGCATAAATCCCAATCCAAAGCCCAAATCTAAACCTTAAAGTGGCCAAAAATGAAGCCCAACCCCCCCCTTTAGATCCCTCTTTCCCTGCTTTAGGAAGAGCCAGCAAAGCCTCATGGGGTTGCATCTGAGACCTTCCAAGAGAAGCAACTGATGCTCTGCAACAGCAAAAGCCAGAGAGAAGCAGCTTTCCCCCTCTCCAAGCTATTGAATCTCCTGGTCCTGCCATCCCAAGTGCCTCCTGCAGCTCACTCCCCTGTAAGCCCAGTGGCCTGCATGTATAAAGAGCCTGCACTTTGCTAGATCAACCTGTAAAGACCCCCTTCAACTAGCTATTCTCAACCCAATTTTACCTTAGCTGCAAGCAGTGCAAGATCCCTAGCTGGAAAAGGGCCACGGATGTAATCCCAGAGGCAGGCTTTATTATCTGGGAGGGATGCTCTCCCCAAAAGGAAGGCAAAAGGATGAAGAAATGAGTCTTTGCCAGCTCCTCTGAATGCTATAGACTTTTAGACACCCAAAGAAGCACTTTAGACACCCAAAGAAGCACTTTAGACACCCAAAGAAGCACCTATGAGAGCTGGGGGCAGGCAGGAAATACTCCTTAAGGACAGGATGGAGGTTCCTCCTATGAAATGAAGCAGCTCGAGGCCAACCAGTTGCTGGCAAAACGGAGTTTCTCCTAAAAATACATTTGTACCCCCATAAATATGCATTTAATTGCCTGTAGCTGCCAGTCCCCAGCAAGTACCTGTCACACATTGCACCCAGAAGTGTCAGGAATCACAGTTCTAAGAGGTGATGCCTATGCAAAAGGAAGGAAGCACCCAAATGAAGGAGCAGAGGGTTCACGTTTGCATCCAAACCTGCCTGCCCCTTATCCCAGCAGCAGGATCCAAGGGGTAAAGAGGGTTTCAGCACTCAACTGAAATAGCATTTCCTTCCTTCATTTACTTCCTTGGGCTGCCGGGGAGCAGCCTGAGAGCAAAAGCTGCCTGGCAACTCCATGGATAAAGCCCAAAGCTTCTGTAAAGCTGAAGTTGTTCCAACCCAAACTGGCTCTGGGAAGTGGGATGAATGAGCCTTTTCCCTACAAGAAAAGGCCTCTTTTCCCCTAAAAGAGGGCTCCATCAGGAGGAGGACCACGTGCACATGGGTTATGGACGGCTCCAGAAGCAGCAGGATGGCTGCAGCATCCTGCACGGAGTGAATGCCACAGCAAAGGCAGAGCCAAGAGTTCATCTGGAACCTTGCACCTCACCATGAACCCGTGCTCGGGGAAGATTAATTCAAACTGAAGTGCAAAGGAGGCCTAAGAGTAGAAACAGCACTGACCTACATTACCAGGGACCAAAAGCCTGCCTGGCTCGGCGTGGCAAAGCAGGTTGGGAAGGAGGAAGATGCTCGGAATGCACTCCATCAGCAAGAAATGCCACTTAATTCAGTGCTTTAAGGACACTCAGGCAAGAAACAAGGGGTAGGTGGTTAGGGGGTGGGTCTGGGGGGATTTGACACTGGTATTCCCATTCTAGGAGGAAAAAAAGAGAGAGAAAAGACAGAATTGGCAGCTCTGCTTCAAGATTTCGATGCTTTCCTCTTGCCTTTGGCCCAGATCTTCCCATGAAGCTTTGTCACCTCTGCTGACCCTTTCTGAGCCACCCTCACCTGAAGGAAGCAATCCCCTAAGTTCCCAATTCCCTAAGCACCCTCTCTGGCAGGGAATTTCCCTTCCCAAAGGCGGGCAGTGGATACCACCTACTGGTCACCACCAAGAGTGATGCAGCACAGAACCTGCCCTCCCAAAGCTTGCACCGAAGCAAGTGCTTGCCTTTGGGGGTGCTTAGGACCAAGGCAAGAGCCACAACGTCCTCCTTATCCTCTCCCCTTGCTGCTGAAGCCACCAGAGATAAGCCAGGCCCAGCCTGTGGGCCATGAGAGATAAGCCAGGCCCAGCCTGTGGGATCTATCTGCATGCCCCTACCTTGCTGCCAGGAAAGACCCATTAGCAAGCACAGTCACAGCATCACCAATTCATCACTTGGGGGGTTAAGGTGAAGGTTTAATTCAGTCCCAAATCCCTCATCCTAAAAGGGAAAAGCTGGGCTTGGAATTCACTTCCTTAAGATCAAAACCTCACCGGTGAGGAAACACAACATCAACTCACGAGGCCACAATCCCCCTGCAAAAAATGAACAGCACCTCCTGCAAAAGGCACCTTAAGCCAGCTCCTAAGCCAGAGTATTGGGGGGAAACCCAGGCAGACTGGGTCATTTACACTGCTTTGGGCAAGGCTGATGGCTTCCTAGGAGCATCCTGCTTTCAAGCAGAGCTCCAATGGCACTTAAACGACTCTAACTTGCTCCTGAGGAGTCCAGTGACATCAAACCAAAAGAAGAAGTGTTTAAAGAACATCTGGGTTGTGCTTGAAATCAGTTTATTTTTTTTTTTAATGGAAAAAAAATACATGCTTACAACACAAGAAAAATACAAACCAACCTCAGCCATAACATCCATCCCCCCCCCCCCCCAAAATGCACCACAAAGGGGAAGACACACGGGCTGGGACCTGCCTTTAAGCCATTGCATCGCCCAGCAAAGGAGATCCTAGAACAGTGTGGGTTGGAAAGGACCTTAAGATCATCCAGCTCCAACCCCCTGCCATGGGCAGGGACACCTCACACCGAACCATGGCACCCGAGGCTTCATCCAACCTGGCCTTGAGCACCACCAGGGATGGAGCATTCACAACCTCTTGGGCAACCCATTGCAGTGCCTCAGCACCCTCACAGGAAAGAATTTCCTCCTTAGATCCAATCTAAACTTCCCCTGTTTCACTTTGAACCCGTTACCCCTTGTCCTGTCACTCCAGTCCCCAATGAAGAGTCCCTCCCCAGCATCCCTATAGCCCCCTTCAGACATGGAAGCTGCTCTGAGCTCTCCACGCAGCTTCTCTCCTCCAGGCTGCACAGCCCCAACTTCCTCAGCCTAAAGAGCTCAGCATGTGGCTGAAAGCATCTCCCCAGCACCCTGAAGGGGGCAACCGGAGCCTGCAACCCCCTTCCCCGCCCCACTCCCCCGTTGGGGAGCAGAGTTGCTGCTCGCCCCCCCCCCCCCCCCCCCCCCAGCCTTGTACTTGCCATTGATCAGCCCCAGGGCCTCGTCTTTGGTCCTCGTGATCTTGTCCTGCCGCCAGGAGGACGGGCGCCGGGACTGGTTGTGCTTCACCAGCAGGTGGGAGCACCGCACCTTGCTGGGCTCGCCGGGCCCGTTCCTGCCGCCGCCGCTACCGGGGCCGCCGCTGCCGGGGCCGCCGCCGCCGCTGGGCCGCTCCCACTGGCTGGCGTTGGTGATGTGGTTGAAGTAATAGACCCGGCCTGGGGACACACAGAGAGAGGGGGAGAGGGGCTGAGTTCAGGGGCGGGGGGAGATCCGCACACCGCTGCTGAGCCCCACAGGCAGCTTCGGACCCCCAAGAGGCAGCTTCGGGACCCCCAAGAGGCAGCTTCGGGACCCCCAAGAGGCAGCTTCGGGACCCCCAAGAGGCAGCTTCGGGACCCCCAAGAGGCAGCTTCGGGACCCCCAAGAGGCAGCTTCGGGACCCCCAAGAGGCAGCTTCGGGACCCCCAAGAGGCAGCTTCGGGACCCCAAAACAGCTTTATCTGCTCCAGAAAGCATCTTCTGGCCCCAAGAAGCTGCTTCTGACCCCCAAGAGGCAGCTTCTGACCCCCAGAAGGTGCTTTCTCTGCCCCCCAAGAAGGTGCTTTCTCTGCCCCCCAAGAAGGTGCTTTCTCTGACCCGCAAAAGGCAGCTTCGGACCCTCAAGACGCAGTTTTCTCTGCCTCAAGAATCAGCTTCTAACCCCCGAAACAGCTTTCTCTGCTCCAAGAAGCAGCTTCTGCCCCCCCAAGAGGCAGATTCTGACCCCAAGAAGCAGCTTCTAACCCGCAGAAGCAGCTGTCTTGGCCCCAAGAACCAGCTTCTGGCCCCCAAGAACCAGCTTCAGGCCCCCCAAAACAGCTTTCCCTGCCCCAGAACCAACTTCTGCCCCCCCACTCCGCTTCCTCAAGCCTCCACACCAGGTTTTAACCCCCAGAAGCAGCTTTCTCTGCCCCAAGAATCAGCTTCTAACCCCCCGAAGCAGCTTTCGCTGCTCCTAAAACAAGCTTCTGCCCCCTCCTCGGCTTCCTCAAGCCTCAGCACCAGGTTTTCACCCCCAGAAGCAGCTTTCTCCGCCCCCCCAAGCAGCTCTTTAGCCCCCGAGGGCCCGGCAGGGTGCATTCTGTGTGTGCTCGGCCGCATTCCCCCCCCCACGAGCTCAGCCCCCCGATGCAGGGGGAGGCCTCCACACCTCCGCCATTCCCCACGCTCCGTTCCCATCGTTCACCAGAGGCTCCAGCCTTTCCCATCGGCAACAACCCCCCTCCCCCGCACCACGGCAGCACCGTGCCCGTACCGGGAAGGGCAAAGCCTCCCTCCACCCCTTTGCTTCCATTGCATCGCTCACCCCCAAAGCTCTCCATTGAAGCAGACCCAAGCCCACAGGGCCCCAATTCCCCCTTGCAACCCCAAGCAACAGCCTCCGGATGCTCCCACCGAAGCAAAGGGTACCCCAGGCCCCCTTTAACACCCCCAACCCACCCCAGAACCGGGCGCCTCTCGCCCATAACGGCGCCGGCCCCAATCCCCCGCAGCCGCACCGGGAGCAAAGCCTCCTCCTTAGGCCTTCAGAGAGCGCCTTCTCCCGGTCCCACCGGTGACGGAGCAACCCCGGCCCGGCCCCACGCAGCACCGAGGCCCCGGAGCCCCGCACACCACGGCGAGGCCTAGGCCGGGCCTACCCGGCCCGCGACCCCCGGTGAGGCCTAAACCGGGCCCCACCGCCCACGCGACCCTGCCGGTGAGGCCCAGGCCGGGCCGCCGCTGCCCCCCCACCCCGAGCCCCGCCGTTGGCCGTACCGGAGCTGCGGCTCATGCGCTTCTCCCAGCCCGCGGGCAGCTTCTCCTCCTCCGCCATCTTCTGTCCGTGGCCGCGGTTCAGCGGCTCCCCCCCCCCCCCCCCCATCCCCGGTTCAGCCGCCCCCCCCGAGCCACGCAAGAACCAGAGACCCGAGAAACACATTTATTAGAAACCACTTAAACGCTCCAGGGCAGCTGCAGCAGGTTCAGAGCCTCAACACGGCCCGGGGAGGGACAACGGGGTTTGGGATGGGGGGGTCCCCACGGAGAGGGGAGCACCGGGAAGGAACGGCAGCCACTACTGGTAGTAGAGCTCCAGGTTCATGCCATCATGGATCTCATCTGGAGGATGGGGTTAAGGAGAAGAGATGGGGAAGGATGCAGTGAACCCCCCCCCAATACACCCATTAGTAGGGTGAAACACCCGCCCGCAGCAGGATACAGTCGCCCAGCGTGACGTGATCCTTGAAGATGGTGTACCTGCGGGGACGGAAAGCGGGGCTGGTACCGGCTCCACCGCCCCAGCACGGGGAAGGGGAGAGCCCCCCGGGGGGGGTGGGACGGGGGACACGATGCGGGCCTCGACTGCTTCCAGCCCGCTGGCACTCACCACTTCTTGAGCACGATCTTATCCCAGCGGGTGCCGGTCTGCGCCGCGATCAGCTTCTTCAGGTCCCGGATCGAGTCCTCGGTGCTAACGGGGGCGTTAAGGAAAAGAGGGGGAAGGAACTGGGGAAAGGCGGGGGGGGAAGAACCCGGACTAGGGGGGGAGAGAAAGGGAGGGGGGGGGAGGAAAAGGAGGCAGAAGAACCGGGAAAAATGGGGAAAGGAACCGGGAAAAGGGGGGGAGGAACCAGGAAAAGAAGGGGGAGAAACCGGGAAAAGGGGGGGAAGGAACCGGGAAAAAGGGGGGAAGGAACCGGGAAAAGGGGGGGAAGGAACCGGGAAAAGGGGGGGGGAAGAACGGGGAAAAGGGGCGAAGGAACCGGGAAAAGGGGGGGAAGGAATCGGGAAAAGGGGGGGGGGAAGAACGGGGAAAAGGGGGAGAAGGAACCGGGAAAAGGGGGGGGAAGGAACCGGGAAAAGGGGGGGGGAAGGAACCGG